>NC_036870.1:27498198-27530449 GCF_002910315.2 Salvelinus sp. IW2-2015
GTTGTAATAGTAGAATACACAAGGTGACATTACTAAACTGGGTTGTAATAGTAGAATACACAAACATGTAGTCAGGCCACGACATGTTACGTTGTACTACCACCACGATGTTGGAAAGCATGCGGAGTTTATAAGATATAAGTTTTATCAACTTAAGTTATTTTTGAAACTTCATAATAACTGTTGATGTTTGAGGTGATGAGCTTCGTGCAAATTTCCAATAAATATTGAGGTTCATATTTGAATGTTGGTGACAGTGCTTGGCTGACACTTTTTTTTAAAACATTTAAATAATGGTCTTGCTCTTATCTAATACAACCTATCCTGTACATTTAATCAGCAAACTGTTTGAAGTAATGCACCAAAACCAGATTGGGCAATTATGTAATTTATTTACCGACGATTTTGTCACAAAAAACTGTTGCAGAGTTGAAAATGTAATGGAAACGCATTGAACATTCTGCTTTTTATTCGGTACGTGGAAACTTAACAGCGGAAGTGCTTTAATGTGCATTACGTCATCATGCACAGATTTTATTTATCCGCAACAAGTCATTTTGAGGGAAACATCTCCGGTTGGAAAATGCAGATTTTTTTGAATATTCACATGAAAATCTGTTGCTATTGGCTGGAGACCTAGTTTATCAGTCTGACCAATCACTCTCTCTCTCTGTAGTTCTACAACGACCTCACAGAGATCCTGCTGAAGTTCCAGAACAAGTGCAGTGACATCGTCTTCGCCCGCAAGACAGAACGGGACGAACTGCTCAAGTGTGTGGTGATGATGTCGTCTCTGTGATGATGATGATGATGATGATGATGCATCAATTGTTATATTTGTAATAATCAAAGTATTGTCTTATTAGTGAAATATCATTGATTACATCATGGGTTTTCTGTGATTGGTGATCAAATCAATTTGTATTGGTCACATGCGCTGATTACAACAGGTGTAGACTTTACAGTGAAATGCTTAATTACGAGCCCATTCCAAACAGTGCAGAGTTTTTTTTTTAAAGTAAGACAAAAATTTGCTAAATTAAAAAAAGGAAATGGTAACACAATAAAAACGATCCTATATACAAGGAGCACCGGTACCCGAGGCAATGTGCAGGGGTACGAGGTAGTTGAGGTAATACACTATGTACATGTGGGTAGGTGTGACAGTGACTAGGCTATCGAGAGAGATAAACAGACTAGCGGTGCGTGGGTAGAGTCTAGTGAGTGTTCATAGAGCCAGTGCAAGAGTTGGTGCTCAACAACTAACATATAGATAATAAAGGGGATCAATGTGTATTGTCAGGGTAGCCATTGGATTAACTTGTCTTGGGGGGTGATTCATGTGCACAAGAAGGGACYGTGACTATCAACTGAGGTTGTGGTTGCCGTGGTGACCGCCGACTGACATTGCTGTTGTTGTGGTTACCCACCCAGGGACTTGCAGCAGAGCATCGCCAGGGAGCCCAGCGCCCCGTCCTTTAATGTCCCCGCCTACCAGACTAACCCTGCTCCCACTGCCGCCGACCCAACCCCTGCTCCCAGGACTGTCCTTGTAAGTAGCCAATCATCGATGGGCAGGTGGGAGGATCGAATCAGAGGGCAGCTCTGTACCAAAGAGGTGACTCGATTAAGGGACAGATGGAACTGTACTGGGGAAGGGGTGGTCCAAAATAGGGGAGGGTTGTTGTTTTTTTTTTTATTATTATTATTTTTTTTATAATGGTTCACAGGAGAGGGTAGTGTTTTTTTTATTCTGGTTTACAGTGTCCTTTTTTTTTATATACTTTTTATTTTACCCCCTTTTTCTCTAATTACGATCTTGTCTCATCGCTGCAACTCCTCAACGGGCTCGGGAGAGTCGAAGGTCGAGTCATGCGTCCTCCGAAACATGACCCGCCAAACTCGTTCCTGGCTGGTTGTGACACAGCCTGAGATCGAACCCGGGTCTGTAGTGATGCCGTAGACTGCCGCTCCACTCTGGAGGCTACATTCGCTCTTCTGCTCGTATTTTCCCTATAAACATTGGTTTGACTTACAGTACCAGTCAAAAGTTTGGACACATCTACTCATTCAAGGGTTTTTCTTTATTTTTACTATTTTCTACATTCTAGAATAATGCTGAAGATATCAAAAATATGAAATGATACACATGGAATCATGTAGTAACCAAAAAAGTGTTCAACAAATCAAAGTAGCCACCCTTTGTCTTCATGACAACTTTGCACACTCTTAGCATTCTCTCAACCAGCTTCATGAGAGTCACCTGGAATGCTTTTCCAACAGTCTTGAAGGAGTTCGCACATATGCTGAGCACTTTTTTGGCTGGYTTTCCTTCACTTTGCGGTCCAACTCATCCCAAACCATCTCAATTGGGTTGAGGTCGGGTGATTGTGGAGGCCAGGTCATCTGATGTAGCACTCCATCACTCTCCTTCTTGGTCAAATAGCCCTTACACAGCCTGGAGGTGTGTTTTGGGTCATTTGTCCTGTTGAAAAACAAATGATTGTCCAACTAAGCGCAAACCAGATGAGATGGTGTATCGCTGTAGAATGCTGTGGTAGCCATGCTGGTTAAGTGTGCCTTGAATTCTAAATAAATCAGACAGTGTCACCAGCAAAGCACCATCACACCTCCTCCTCCATGGTGTGAACCACCATGCAGAGATCATCCGTTCACCTACTCTGCKTCTCACAAAGACACGGAGGTTGGAACCAAAAATCTCTCATTTGTACTCATCAGACCAAAGGACAGATTTCCACCGGTCTGAGGTTGTTTAATTGCCGATTTCTGAGGCTGGTAACTCTGATTTAACTTATCCTCTGCAGCAGCGGTAACTTATGAGAGCCAGTTTCATCATAGCCCTTGATGATTTTTGCGACTGCAGAAGTTCTTGAAATGTTCCGTATTTACTGACCTTCATGTCTTAAAGTAATGATGGACTGTCATTTCTCTTTGCTTATTTGAGCTGTTATTCGTCTTTTACCAAGTAGGGCAGTGGTACTGTAACTATTTAACGTCTTCTTTTTTTTTACTATTTGAACTATTTTCCAGTCATAATACAATTTCAATTCAATGTGTTTAATACAGGCCTGAATCACTTCATTGAATATATAAATTGTTCCCTGAACGGCAGATGGATGGCAGTTGAACTGAAAGGCCGAAATAGAACTCAACTGCTCAGCTACAGCGAACGACACATATCAGTTTGCTACTAGCTAATTTTGCAGTCTGGTCGACATGGATCGATTTATTGTAAAAAAAGAAATAATAATAATAATAATTAGAAGTAAATCTATTGACAATGAAAATGAGGGGGGAGAGCTGGAGAACAATGTGACAGCTATGAACGAACAACCACCGGAAAATCAGGAAGATGTTGGCGGGGAAATGCAGCTAGCTAACGTGGTTCCAAGAGAAATGGACGGACAGACAAGTATTTTTTTTAACTACATGATGGGACTAGCTCACTTTGTCTTATTTGCCAGAAGGCAGTCAATTGTTTTAAACAAGCAAATTTAGAGCGACATTTCCAGTCACACTATGCCCACTTTGACTAAACATATCCACCACAAAGTTTCCTCAGAAACAACAAAAATAGCGCAACTCAAAGGACAACAACAAATGATGGACAGATCTATCACTGTTGCAGAGAAAAGAACAGAGATTGCTTGGATACTCGCAAGAAACAAGAAGGCCTTCACAGACACGGAGATTGTCAAAGAAAGTGTTTTGGCCTCAGCCAAAACATTGTATGCTGATTTCACAAACTAGGAATCTATTTTAAAGCAAATTAAGGGACTACAACAAGACTCATAGAAGACATCGGTAAGCAACTGATTACTGACGTATCCGTGGCGCCGTGTTTTAGTATTGCGCTTGACGAAAGCACTGATGTAAGTGACATTGCCCAATTATGCGTTTGGGTCCGCTTCCTTCCTCTAAACGAGTCGTTGAGATAGGAACTTTTATGTTTACTTCCCCTTAAACCCTTGATACATTTTTTTGCTGATTTAATCATATTGACTGGTCAAATCTGGCATATGTGTGCGCTGAAGCACTCCAAACACGCGAGGGAAGGAGAAGGGACTCATAGGCCTGATGAGAAAGAGAGAGGATATTCCCCAATTTGTTGCATTTCATTGTATCATTCATCAGGAAGCGTTTGTGGCTACACTCAGACTGTGACTTTACAGAATGTGATGCAGCAAGTGTAAGAAATTGTATTAGATATTGGTAACTTGTTTTAACAACTTCTCAACATTAGCTATAGTTGACACAATATGCCCACACCCCCTCTTTCTCTTGGACATATGCTGGACTCATTAGACATATACACGACACCCACAACTCCCCTCCCCCATGACAATCACACAGACACACACAACTCAGGGTTGGAGCTCAAGACAAAGAACTATCTCAGGAACCAATGGAACGTGGACACCAGGCCTGTTCAGGACTACCCAAGACCCAGATCGACCAATCGGAAGGCCAGACTCGCAGATCAACCTACTTTGCTTGTTGTCTATATAAAACTGTACAACTGTTGAAACTAGTCTCTTTTCCGGACGGTTCAATAAGAATCAGACAGAAAGAGCCTTGCTGCAAGATTTTACTAAGATATTGTAATGAAACAGCAGGGAGCAGGTCTCGAACCCTCGACCTTCTCTGTCTCTTATACACATCTAGATGTGTATAAGAGACAGCAGCAGAGTCGATTTCCGCACTTATAAACCCAGGGTCGTTACACTACTCCCTCCTTTCAAAGAGCGCGTCCTCGCGCTAGCTTGCGACTCTACGTCTTACAGGAACGCGCTCACCGGCCAAGCACACGCACTGTCGTGGATCTGTCTCTTATACACATCTAGATGTGTACTATATAAAACTGTACAACTGTTGAAACTAGTCTCTTTTCCGGACGGTTCAATAAGAATCAGACAGAAAGAGCCTTGCTGCAAGATTTTACTAAGATATTGTAATGAAACAGCAGGGAGCAGGTCTCGAACCCTCGACCTTCTAGCCCGAGGTCCGGCGCGCTATCGACTGTGCCGCAAAAGCATGCTCAAGCGGCAGAGTCGATTTCCGCACTTATAAACCCAGGGTCGTTACACTATCTTTACATGTGATTAAACGGCCTTATTATAAAATTATCCACCTCGTCCTGTTGTCTCCTCTTGTTCTCCTGTCAACAGTAAACGTTTTACTAACACAAGTCATGCGGGTGGTGGAAAAAAAACAAGTCATGAACATTATTATTGCGAGGCACTGAATCACTGTCAACTCCGAGAGTTGCTGGCGGAAATACCAGACAGAATACGGCGACTTGATATTTCACAATGAGGTGAAATGGTTGTCTCGTGGCAGAGTTTTGGAAAGATTTCTCTCTCTCCCTCAAATTCGTGAATTTGTTGTAAGCAAGGGGAGAGAGGAGCCAGAGCTGGATGATCCACAGTGGATATTAAAGCTTTTTTAAACTGACATCTCCTGCGAYCGGAAGACGTAAATCTCCAGCTCCAAGGGAAAGATGAAATACTGTGACCACAAGCAGCTTTTTACCCAAACTAAAATCACCACACTGTTCATACCTGACAGACAGTTTGTTCATTTCCCAACACTCAGATCAGTCACCACATCCAACCCAGACATTCTGCAACATTTTAGCTATGATGCATTTGTGTGTCTGTTGGAAGAGTTGATGTTGGAGTCAAGATTCAAGGATATCATGGAGTACAAGGAGTTGTTCGACTTCATTGAGAACCCCTTTCATGTGCCAGTGTTCTCTCTGACCCCAGTCATCACAGCCCTCTGTCCTGACCGCGCTGGAATAAAGTGAGAGAGTGGCGCTGCAGGCAAATGACACCTTGCAAGGTGAACTAAGATCAGGTGTTACCCATTTCTGGAGCCTTGTCAGAATATCTACTTCTGAAGCAGTGTGTGCAAAAGGTGACATCATTTTTTTGTCAGCACTTATTCATGTGAAGTGACATTTTCAACAATGAACCTTGAAACCAAAACAGGCTGAACAAATGCATACCTGGATCGCCTCACAAGGATGGCAACAACAGACTATACGTTTAGAATGAATTCAGTCAGGCAGCAGAAGGGACATTTTTGCTCATCCAACTACTGAAGTAACCCTTAATATGGGTCATATACATGTGATGTAGCCTATTTGATGTGCGTATGTATATATTTGGGATGTGCTGAACATCAAATCAATTGCATTTGCTCTATTGCTCTGAATTTGCTCTCAATTGATAATTGATAATATTGGAAGAAAAAGTACAACAAGTTAAAGATCTGTGAGGCCCTCTGAATGATTGCCTCAACCCAAAGTGGCTCCCTTACAAAACACAACCCTATTTCAGTGTTACTTACTATTTTCTGTATACCAACCCCTACCTTGTCACAACACAACTGATTGGCTCAAACGGATTAAGGAAAGAAATTCCACAAATTAACTTTTTAACAAGGTTCACCTGTTAATTGAAATGCATTCCAGGTGACTACTTCATGAAGCTGGTTGAGAGAATGTTAAAGTGTGCAATGCTCTCAAGGCAAAGGGTGGCTACTTTGAAGAATCTCAAATATAAAAAATATTTTGATTTGTTTAACACTTTTTTTGGTTACTACATGATTCCATATGTGTTATTTCATAGTTTTGACGTCTTCACTATTATTTTACAATGTAGAAAATATTTTTATTTTATTTTTTACTTAAGGTCAAATATATTTTTCTTGCTAGGCAAGTCGGTTAAGAACAAATTCTTATTTACAATGACGACCTAACCCTGACGATGCTGGGCCAATTGTGCGTCGCCCTATGGGACTCCCAATCATGTCCGGTTGTGATACAGCCTGAAATCGAACCGGAGTCTGTAGAGACGCCTCTAGCACTGAGATGCAGTGCCCGCTGCGCCACTCCGGAGCTCTGGTTCTTTTGACTGGTACTGTATGTTAAAGGTCAAATGCAGATGTTTTTATCTCAGTATCAAATCATTTCTGGTTAACAATTTAAGTACCTGACTGTCATTTGTTTTCAAAAATAGCTTCTTTGCAAAGAGCAATTTCTCAAGCAGAAATTTTGCTAGGCCAGTCTGCAAGTGGTCTGAGTGGGGAGGGGGAAACTGAAAACTAGCTGTTATTGGCGGAGGTTTGGAACTCTTTCTTATTGGTCTATTGAATAATTTACCGCCTGGTGATGACACCAGGCAGGCCAAAACTCCATCCCACCAAAACAGGCTGAAATTTCAGGCGGTCTATTCAAACAGCTCTCACACTAAAAGGATATCATAATTTTCTGAATTTCACAGTATGATTCCAACCTCAGTGTGGAAATGAACTCGGCAAAAAAAGAAACATTCCTTTTTCAGGACCCCGATCTTCATTGTAAAGGGTTTAAACACTGTTTCCCATTGAACCATAAACAATTAATGAACATGCACCTGTGGAACGGTCGTTAAGACACTAACAGCTTACAGACGGTAGGCAATTAAGGTCACAGTTCTGAAAACTTAGGACACTAAAGAGGCCTTTTTACTGACTCTGGAAAAACACCAAAAGAAAGATGCCCAGGGTCCCTGCTCATCTCCGTGAACGTGCCTTAGGCATGCTGCAAGGAGGCATGAGGACTGCAGATGTTGCCAGGGAAATAAATTGCAATGTCCGTACTGTGAGACGTCTAAGACAGCACTACAGGACGGACAGCTGATCGTCCTCACAGTGGCAGACCATGTGTAACAACACCTGCACAGGATCGGTACATCTGATCATCACACCTGCGGGACAGGTACAGGATGGCAACAGCTGCCCGAGTTACACCAGGAACGTACAATCCCTCCATCAGTGCTCAGACTGTCCACAATAGGCTGAGAGAGGCTGGACTGAGGGCTTGTAGGCCTGTTGTAAGGTAGGTCCTCACCAGACATCACCGGCAACAACGTCGCCTATGGGCACAAACCCACCGTCGCCGGACCAGACAGGACTGGCAAAAAGTGCTCTTCACTGACGAGTCGCGGTTTTGTCTCACCAGGGGTGATGGTCGGGTTCACGTTAATCGTCGAAAGAATGAGCGTTACACCGAGGCCTGTACTCTGGATCGGGATCGATTTGGAGGTGGAGGGTCTGTCATGGTCTGGGGCGGTGTGTCACAGCATCATTGGACTGAGCTTGTTGTCATTGCAGGCAATCTCAACACTGTRCGTTACAGGGAAGACATCCTCCTCCCTCATGTGGTACCCTTCCTGCAGATTCATCCTGATATGACCCTCCAGCATGACAATGCCACCAGCCTAACTGCTCGTTCTGTGTGTGATTTCCTGCAAGACAGGGATGTCAGTGTTCTGCCATGACCAGCGAAGAGCCCGGATCTCAATCCCATTGAGCACGCCTGGGACCTGTTGGATCGGAGGGTGAGGGCTAGGGCCATTCCCCCCAGAAATGTCCGGGAACTTGCAGGTGCCTTGGTGGAAGAGTGGGGTAACATCTCACAGCAATAACTGGCAAATCTGGTGCAGTCCATGAGGAGGAGAAGCACCTGCAGTACTTAATGCAGCTGGTGGCCACACCCGATACTGACTGTTACTTTTGATTTTGACCCCCCCTTTGTTCAGGGACACATTATTCTATTTCTGTTAATCACATGACTGTGGAACTTGTTCAGTTTATGTCTCAGTTGTTGAATGTTGTTATGTTCATACAAATATTTACACATGTTAAGTTTGCTGAAAATAAACGCAGTTGACAGTGTGAGGACGTTTCTTTTTTTGCTGAGTTTATATGTAAAAACACATGCCAAGGCAGCAGATACTCGTCCAGCAAAAATGTAAGGCAGTAATATACATTATAATACAATTTTTAAACATTAAATACATTTTACAACAGTTTTCATAATATATTGTGCCCCCACGGCCACTACTCTACTACACTATCCAGATGTGTGTGTGTTTACAGCATGTGTGTGTTTGTACCCCGCTGTTCCATAAGGTGTTTTTTGATCTGTTTTTGTAAAATCTTATTTTAATGCATCAGTTACCAGATGTGGAATAGATTTCCATGTACTCATGTCTCTACGTAGTTCTGTTCACCTCCCTGTTCTGGACCTGGTGGCATGTGAAGAGACCTGGTGGCATGTCTTGTGAGGTATGCATGGGTGACTGAGCTGTGTGCTAGTAGTTTAAACAGACAACTCTGTTTTTAAGAATGTTTGCGCTTGATAACAAACAAACAAAAAGTCTGCTTTAAGGAAAACACGTTGGAAAATTCAAACCTATATTTTATGGAGAAGACATGTTTTTGAACAATGTGCCATGCTGCCTTGTTGCCAATATAACCGGGCAGCACAGATTACTGTTGGATTTGATCAGGCCGCTCCTGTTCAACGGGTCACACCGGTTCAGCCTAATCGAACTCGCTCAATCACGACAGAGATAAACATGACTGTAATGTTGTCTCTTATTGTGAAAATATAATTTTTCAAGCAATCAATAAATTAAATGTTTATCACAGTGTTTACTATTTATCTATTTATTTTTTTATTCTGCTTTTTTATTGATCTCTGATTTTCCCTTCTTTCCCGTTCCCAGCAGCCTCAGCAGCCCCAGGTGAAGGCCCAGCCGCCCCAGCGGCCCCCTCCCCCTGCCTTCACCCCCCAGGCCGCCTCCGCACCCGGCAACCCTCCAGACAACCAGCCTCAACCAGGAAACCCCCCACCCATGGCCCCTCCCGCACAGGCACAGGGACCGCCTTACCCCACCTACCAGGGATACCCAGGGTGAATCAATATCTTTATTGTCCCAGTCGGCAGACTGAGTGTTGCACAACTCTTATCCGTCCGTTGTTCTAGTCACACTTCCATTGCTGTCTCTCCCTCCCCCTCTTCTAACTATCCCTCCCCCTCTGTGTCTCCTAACTCTCTCTGTCTCTTCTAACTCTCTGTCTCTCTGTCTCTTCTAACTATCCCTCTCGGTCTCTCTGTCTCTCCTAACTCCTCTCTCTGTCTCTTCTAACTATCCCTCTCTGTCTCTCCTAACTCCTCTCTCTATCTCCAGGTATGCCTACCAGATGCCTATGGGTTATAACCCGTATGCAGCGTACGGCCAGTACAACATGCCCCCCGCTATGCAGCCCAACATGCAGCCCTACGTCCCCTATCAGCAGCCCCCAGCACCCGGACAGGGGGGCTTCCCCGGCCCCCCCCCCACACAGCAGCACCCCTACACCTACCAACAGCAGCCCCAGCAACCACCACATCAACCATATTACCCACAACAATAACTACTGTGTAAACTCTATCATTCCCTCTCTTCCCCCTTTTCGTCCCTTCTACCCCTCCCCTCTGCTATCCGTCCTCCAACTGACAACTGAAACAGTGATACTACCCTCTGCAATAAATTCTCGCTCTCTCCCTCTCGCTTTCCCTCCCTACTCTACCCTTACTCTATCCCACCACCCTTGTTTCATTTGTTTTTCATATAATTTTTCTAATTATTGCGTTGATTCTGTATTTAATTCCTAACTTCTCGTCCTGGTCTAACTGGCTTCCTGGTCTAACTTCTCGTCCTGGTCTAACTGGCTTCCTGGTCTAACTTCTCGTCCTGGTCTAACTGGCTTCCTGGTCTAACTTCTCGTTCTGGTCTAACTGGCTTCCTGGTATGGGCTGGGCTTCTTTTAGAACACTAAAAAATAAAACAAAAACACCGGACATGTGCAGTGACGTGTTGTTTTACAGGGTCAGTCATAGTAGTACGACACCCCTGGAGCAAATGAGGGTTAAGTGCCTTGTTCAAGGACACATCAACAGATGTTTCACCGCTAGCTTTCGGTTACTGGCCCAACGCGCTGACGAGCCTCACTGCATTCTGGGATGAGGGGGCGTAGTCTATAGGCATGATTCCTTATTTGGGAGCGGGTGGATGGTCCCGTACAATGTCACTGATTGAGGGACGCGAGGACCGAAGGTTGTGTTCAGGGAGTGCAAATGTACGACTTGAACAAATGTTCCTTGTCTGTTTTATCAAACCGTTTTGCTACTGAATACGACCCAGCTCTGATCACCCAGCTAATTGCCTGGCGCTTCTATTACAACTATATCCTATTTTTCTAATGAATAATACTGATGTACTGATCCAATGAAAACGGCCTGTAGGTTTTCTCATTTAGTTGAGGACCGTTGGAGATGCATTCTCTCCTACAATCAGAGTACGTTGAGGACCGTTGGAGATGCATTCTCTCCTACAATCAGAGTACGTTGAGGACCGTTGGAGATGCATTCTCTCCTACAATCAGAGTACGGCTGTAGATGTTTTTCTGGGATAAAGATTATTAGATACAAAGCCTTCAGAAAGTATTCACACCCCTTGACTTTTTCCTAATTTTGTTGTTACACCCTGAATATAAAATGGATTATATTTAGATTGTTTTTGTCACTGGCCCCCTCGAAGTGGAATCATGTCTTTTTTTCTWTTTTTTTATGCATTAAAATGCAAGTGAATTAAAAATGAAATGTATTGAGTCAGTATGTATTCAAACCCGTTATGTCAAGCTGAAATAAGTTGCATGGAATCACTCTGTGTGCAGTAAGTGTTTTAACATGATTGTTGAATGACTACCTCATCTCTGTACTCCAAACAGGTAAAAGTCCCTCAGTCGAGCAGTGAATTTCAAACACAGATTCAACCACAAAGACTAAGGAAGTTTTGCAAAGAAAGGCACCTATTGGTATAGGGGGGGGGGGGAATAAAAAAAGCAGACATTGAGCATGGTGAAGTTATAAATTACACTTTGGATGGTGTATGAATGAACCCAGTCACTACAAAGATACAGGTGTCCTTCCTAACTCAGTTGCTAGAGAGGAAGGAAACTGCTCAGGGATTTCACCATGAGGCCAATGGTGAATTCAAAGTGTTATGTTTGGGGCAAATCCAATCCAAAACATTACTGAGTACCACTATCCATATTTTGAAGCAGAGGGGTGGCYGCATCATGTTATGGATATGCATGTAATCATTAAGGAAGTGGTGGTTTTTCAGGATAAATAATTTTACAGAATGGATCTAAGCACAGGCAAAATCCTATAGGGAAACCTGGTTCAGTCTGCTTTCCACCAGACAATGGGAGGTGAATTCACCTTTTAGCAGGACAATAACCTAAAACACAATAACAAATTAACACTGGAGTTGCTTACCAACAAGACCGTGTATGTTCATGAGTGGCCGAATTACAGTTTTGACATGAATCTACATGAAAACCGATGGCAAGACCTGAAAATGGTTGTCTATCATTGCTCAACAACCAATTTGACAGAGCTTGAATAATTTTTAAATGAATAATGGGCAAATGTTGCACAATCCAAGTGTGGAAGTGCTTAGACTTACCCAGAAAGACTCACCGCTGTAGTCACTGCCGAAGGCACTTATACAAAGTATTGACTCGGGTGTGAATACTTATGTAAATGAGATACTTCTGTATTTCATTTTCAATAAAATTAGCAAAAATGTCTAAAAACATGTTTTCAGTTTGTCATGAGAGGAAATATCCATGTGATTCATTTTGAATTCAAGCTGTTAAACAAAATGTGGAATAAGTCAAGGGCTGTGAATACTTAGTGAAGGCTCTGTATATTATATATATATATAAGAATGTATGTGGTTAACCAAACAACAGACTGTTTATCTTTCTCACTGTGGTTCTAATGTGATTAAACACCTCTGGATACCAGACACCTGTGTGCAGTTTGCCGAGTCTACTTTATTCAGGAACATTGTCTTTGATCTTCAGAACCATAGACTTATACATTTATATACAATTTATACTTCCTTGTCCAGTCTGCTGAAAGCTACTGATGTAGTTTTCCTGTAGTTAAAGGAAGTAGCCAGGAGAGCATCTAGCAAGACGGTTGGAACCGCCACCAACCTGAGGTAAAGGGACAGATACAGCATTCTAGTGCCTAAAAGCCAGTTTTAGCATAGTCAGGTGCCATTGAGGACATCCACCATTTTGAAGTAGTCAACTGGGTGGGACTTCCTATGGGTTAATGAAGGTTCACATCATTCCATCCAGGTCATCAGGAGGGATCAGCCAATTAAATATACTAGTGAGCAAAGATCATAACTCCAGGTGGCAGTAAATCCCTGTCCTTGGCTTTGTACCTGTTCAAACAACACCCTCCAGGTGGCAGTAAATTCCCTGTCCTTGGCTTTATAGACGTGTTCCAACAACCACTCGGTGGCAGTAAATCCTGTCCTTGGCTTTGTACCTGTTCAAACCAACACCCTCCAGGTGGCAGTAAATCACTGTCCTTGGCTTTATACCTGTTCCAACAACACAGAGGGCAGTAAATCACTGTCCTTGGCTTTTATACCTGTTCCAACCACACACGCAGGTGGCAGTAAATCACTGTCCTTGACTTTGTACCTGTTCAAACAACACCCACCAGGTGGCAGTAAATCACTGTCCTTGGCTTTGTACCTGTTCAACACACACCCTCCAGGTGGCAGTAAATCCCTGTCCTTGGCTTTATACCTGTTCAACAACACCCTCCAGGTGGCAGTAAATCACTGTCCTTGGCTTTATACCTGTTCAAACAACACCCTCCAGGTGGCAGTAAATCACTGTCCTTGGCTTTATACCTGTTCCAACAACACACACCAGGTGGCAGTAAATCACTGTCCTTGGCTTTGTACCTGTTCAAACAACAAACTCCAGGTGGCAGTAAATCACTGTCCTTGGCTTTATACCTGTTCAAACAACACCTCCAGGTGGCAGTGTGCACCCTTTCAGTTTGTTTACCAACTCATAGACGTAGTAGAAGAAAACTGACTACTTGAAATGCAGATGGCCTCAATGGCGTTGCGCTCCGGACACGCCATAATGGGACAGGTACAATGATGCGATGTCTAAGTTTACAAGGTTATTCACCTGTCTCACTTATTTCTTCTGTACACACATATACACACAGAGTTATTTTTTATTTAAATATACCACCAATCACACACCTAATCACCTGAGCTCCGGGCGTCTCCAGGTAAGTTATTTATGCAAATGAAATCCTCTGAGGTTATGATCTCAACCAATCACAATTTCCCGCTGGTTATTTCCAACAGACAACATGTCCGATATATTTTGTGTGCGTGCATTGACATAAACCTAGAATACGTGTATATGTGTGAGTCTGACAGATTGGCGCCCAGTGTGAGGTCGGCTCAGAATGACTCTGCGTCCCTCTCCTCTCTCCATCGCTCTTTCCTCTCTCTCTCCCCTCTCCCTCCTCTCTCCCTCTCTCTCTCTTCTCCCTCTCTCGCTCTCGCCCTCTCCTCTCTCCAATCGCTCTTCCTCTCTCTCTCTCTCTCTCTCTCTCGCCCTCTCTCCTCTCTCCCCTCTCTCCTCCGCTCTCTCCTCTCTCGCTCTCGCCTCTCCCCTCTCCTCATCTCTCTCTCTCTCTCTCTCTCTCTCTCTCTCTCTCCTCTCCTTCTCCTCTTCCTCTCCTCTCTCCTCTCTTCCCTCTCTCCTCTCTCTCCTCTCTCCTCATCTCTCCTCTCTCTCCTCTCTCTCCCTCTCTCCTCTCTCTCCTCTCTCTCCTATCTCTCTCCTCTCTCTCCTCTTCTCCTCTCTCTCCTCTCTCCTCTCTCTCCCCTCTTCCTCTCTCTCCTCTCTCTCCTCATCTCTCTCCTCTCTCCGACAGGACAGTGTAGTGAAGAACAGTTTAGTGTGTTGATCTAAGGTGTCCGCACATCACCAGTCTTTTATTGGAGCACAATATCTCGCTACGGAGAGGAACTTTTAACTGCACTGAAAAAGGAAGAGAGAGAACATAACGGATTATTAATATCCCAGCATGCCATAATGACCGAGCTCCTCACTGTCATCCAGATATGATATACTACTGGAAGATAGAGCTACAACACACAGGAGGCTGGTGGACCTTCATTTGGGAGGACGGGCCTCATGGTAATGGCTGGAGCGTAACAGGTGGAATGGTATCAAATACGTCAAACACTTGGTTTCCATGTGTCATTCCATTCACTCCGTTCCAGCCATTTTATGAGCCGTCCTCCCCTCAGCAGCCTCCACTGGTGCACATACACACACACACACTCTCTTGACTTGGGACACTCCCCTACGATCTCATTTCATGCCTCAGAATAACAATCAATAAAATGGATCCAAAAAAAGGTGATTGAAACCTAAAGACTTGTGTTAGCTCCCGACGCTCATAGGTATAACACGCCCAGGCTATAGCTCTGACTCACACACACTGACTCACACAGTGACTCACACACTGACACACACTGACTCACACACTGACTCACACAGTGGCTACACTGCACACACACACTGAACACACGGACTCACACACACTGACTCACACACACGGACTCACACACACGGACTCACACACGGACAACAACACGGACACACACAGACACACACGGACTCACACACACGGACTCACACACACGGACTCACACACGGACACACACACGGACACACACAGACACACACGGACTCACACACGGACACACACTGACACACACTGACACACACACTCAAGCACATATACACACACGCACACAGCTTTCTAATAGGTTTTAATATAATATGTGGGTCTATTTCTGAGCCTTGGGGAGATGAGGCCGATACTCAGTCTCCTTCCCTGCCGCTGTGTCTACCATGCTATACCACCAGACTAGCAGCTGTCAACTAGAGAGATAGATGGATGCATAGAGGGAGAGGGAGGGAGAATTTTGTTCTCGTGTGTTTCAGATTCAGTGCAGTGAGAGCTGCTGTTGTGTTTGAGAGAGAGGCATCTCGTGCCCCGTGCAGATGACTGACAAAGAACAGTGGGAGACGGCCGGGAAAGACGAACGGTGATGTCTCCCTCAAGAAGATGTCTAAAATAATCTGACCGCAGCCTCTCAGGTAAGATTTGACACGGACACACACACACCTCTTGAGGAGCTCCTGGTTAATGGATCAGCTCCCACAAGGTAAAAAAACACACACTATTTATTAAAGTGGCAAATAATATTTTACTTTGTCGTTGTCCACATCCTGTGATGATGATGATGATGATGTTGTTGTTGTTTATGTCGCTCTGCTGTCGATGCTGTGTCTTCGCCTTCGGGTTTTGCAGTTTTTATAGATAGGCCTATATACATGGGTTTGTCAGCCCCCCCCCCCCCCCCCCCCCAGCCAAATGACTTCAGGCTATTTTCACAAACAGGGCTGATAACAAGTCCACATGGTCAGTCAGATATTATTAATAAATGTTGACAAACACCGGATAACGGTTTTGCTGAATGGGCACCGAATAATTGGTCAAATGGCAACTGAAATACTTGATCAACCAGCTGTGACAGTTGTGCTGCTCTGGTCCAGCTGAGATAGAGGTATAGAGAGGGAGACAGTGTGCTGCTCTGGTCCAGCTGAGATAGAGGTTAGAGAGGGAGACAGTGTGCTGCTCTGGTCCAGCTGAGATAGAGGTATAGAGAGGGAGACAGTGTGCTGCTCTGGTCCAGCTGAGATAGAGCTATAGAGAGGGAGACAGGGTTAGGAGGGAGGAGATCGAGAAGGGTTAGGAGAGAGAGAGGGAGGGAGACCGAGACAGGTAAGGAGAGAGGGAGGGAGGAGACGGAGGGTAAGGAGAGAGAGCCGAGACAGGTAAGGAGAGAGGGAGGGAGGGAGACCGAGAAGGGTTAGGAGAGAGGCCCAAGACAGGTAAGGAGAAGGGAGGGAGGGAGACCGAGAAGGGTTAGGAGAGAGAGACCGAGACAGGTAAGGAAGAGGGAGGGAGGGAGACTGAGAAGGGTTAGGAGAGAGAGAGGGAGGGAGACCGAGACAGGTAAGGAGAGAGAGAGGGAGGAGGGAGACAGAGGGGTAAGGAGAGAGAGAGGGAGGGAGAGAGGGGTAAGGAGAGAGAGGAGAGAGGAGGGAGGGAGACAGAGGGGTAAGGAGAGAGAGAGGGAGGGAGACAGAGGGTAAGGAGAGAGAGAGGAGAGAGGGAGGGAGACCGGGACAGGTAAGGAGAGAGAGAGAGGGAGGGGACAGAGGGGTAAGGAGAGGAGAGGGAGGGTGACCGAGAGGGGTAAGGAGAGATAGAGAGAGAGAGAGACCGGAGAGATAGGTTTGGTTGAAATCCCAGTGACGGGAAATGACACACACACACACACACACACACACACACACACACACACACACACACACACACACACACACACACACACACACACACACACACACACACACACACACACACACACACACACACACACACACACACACACACACACACACCCTGTTTCCATTGATCATTCTTGAGATGTTTCAACAACTTGATTGGAGTCCATCTGTGATAAATTATATTGTTGGACATGATTTGGAAAGGCACACACCTGTCTATATAAGGTAGAGCTCTGAGACGGGATTGTGTCGAGGCACAGATCTGGGGAAGGGTACCAGCAAATGTCTGCATTATTGAAGGTCCCCAAGAACACAGTGGCCTCCATCATTCTTACATGGAAGAAGTTTGAAACCACCAAGACTCTTCCTAGAGCTGGCCGTCGGCTAAACTGAGCAATTGGGGGAGAAGGGCCTTGGTCAGGGAGGTGAACAAGAACCCGATGGTCACGCTGACAGAGCTTCAGAGTTCCTCTGTGGAGATGGGAGAACCTTCCAGAAGGCTCTGTCCTCTGGCACTGTTGGATAGCAGAATGATGGCGCACCGTCCTAACCACACATACACACACAATCACTCACACACACACTGGTCCCTGCATCCCGCCTTCATCCGTCACACTCTAACGAGTGTGTCACAGTTTCTGCAGAGTTCAGCTCTCTTCTCCTTAGAGCATCCCATAATGCCTGTTACCATAGTGATCAGCTGAATCCATTAGCCATATGCTTCACTCTCCTCCTCCTGCTGATTCTATACCTGCCCTACCTCTTTTCCATCCCTCTCCTTTAATCATCACTCTGTTCTTCACTCATTCTCCCCATCTCTTTGTCTGTATCCTTTCTCTCTCTCCCTCCCTCTTTCTCAGTCTCTCACCGGGCCGGTTTGTGGTTTCACCAGTGGGATCAGGAGCTCAGCTCCAGCAGATTGGTGATGCTTCCCACAACTGCTGTTACTAAGAAAAGCCTGAAGAAAACACCACAACACACACCACACACACACACACACACACACACACACACACACACACACACACACACACACACACACACACACACACACACACACACACACAACACACACACACACACACACACACACACACACAACACACACACACACACACTCTTAGACCTGACCAGGTAGCCATGGGTGTGTAGAGGGAGAAAGAGAGAGGGAGCATAAGTATTAGCTATTATATGGGCTCTGCAAGTCACATTAAGTAGGTGGGTGTGTGAGTTGTCGTGTGCATGTGCGTGTGTGCATAGTAAGTGTGTGTGTGTGTGGCGAGTGTGTGTGTGTGTGTGTGTGTGAGAGTACGTGTATGTGTGTGAGTGAGTGTGTGTTAGTGTGTGTGTGTGTGTGTGTGTGTGTGTTCGTGTGCGTGTGTGTGTGTGAGAGATTGAATCAGGAGCTGATTTGTGTGTGTTGCAGGTTTCAGGGAGGATGTCTGTAGCGGTGGTCCCAGAATCCTCAGGGCTGAGGTCATGTGATGAGTTATGCCCATCCCCATCATCCATCTTCAGCCCCCCCATCGTCACAGAGGAGGAGGAGGGTCGCCATGACAACAGGAGGGTAGAGCAGCAGGTGATGGATGAGTTGTGCTGGTGATGCTATAGTCCAGATACAGTAGGTGAGACGACTGGACGACGTCGTGTGATGTCACTGTGTGATGATTTGTCACGACGGTGTCTAACAAAAACGGGTCAGAAACCAGGGACAACCAGCCAGGAAGAGAAGGAACGCACCTGTACTATACACCTGTACAACGTACAGCCCTAGGTATCACTGTTGTGTGTGTTTGTGTGTCAGACTGCGATCATTTCATTTAGCACGGTTAAGCAGGGCTTGCACTTCATTGGTTAATGTGTTGTTGTGTTTCAGGACACTTCATTGGTTAATGTGTTGTTGTGTTTCAGGACACTTCATTGGTTAATGTGTTGTTGTGTTTCAGGACACTTCATTGGTTAATGGTGTTGTTGTGTTTCAGGACACTTCATTGGTTAATGTGTTGTTGTGTTTCAGGCCATTTCATTGGTTAATGGTGTTCAGGTAGTGCTGAGCGAATACAGAAATGTCTGTATTTGTTTTTATAAACAACTAATTGACTGCCGTCGGTTCAACTAAGTGAATTCCATTTTGTTAGTTCTTTTTCTTCTTCTGTGAACCTCAATGATCAGCTTCTCTAGAGATTAATCAGAGATGTAGTAGAGAGTTGTAGTTTCCAACAGGCCAATATTCTACATAGTTTAGCTCAGAAAACATGGTAATTAAACTACAATGACCATAATCATTACAGCATTCAACCCACCTAATGCAGAGTGCATTTAACGTAGATTATTTTTTTTTAATCGAAACCGTGATTATTTTTTCCTAATCGAACCGAAACCGAACTCAAAAAGAACTTATTGTTCAGCGCTAGTTTCAGGCCACTTCATTGGTTAATGTTGTTGTGTTTCAGGACACTTCATTGGTTAATGTTGTTGTGTTTCAGGCCACTTCATTGGTTAATGTTGTTGTGTTTCAGGACACTTCATTGGTTAATGTGTTGTTGTGTTTCAGGCCACTTCATTGGTTAATGTTGTTGTTGTGTTTCAGGCCACTTCATTGGTTAATGTTGTTGTGTTTCAGGCCACTTCATTGGTTAATGTTGTTGTGTTTCAGGCCACTTCATTGGTTAATGGTGTTGTGTTTCAGGCCACTTCATTGGTTAATGTTGTTGTGTTTCAGGCCACTTCATTGGTTAAGTGAATTCGTTGTTGTGTTTCAGGCCAAAGGCAGGTTAGTGTGAAGCATGGCTGTGTGTGATCCTCCCCACCCACCTGCTGACACCACCCAGAACAGCCAGGTAACACACAAACACATGATGCTTGATGTTTCAGACCTCTGCCACCATAGGGCCAGGTTGCCATGACAATGAGGAAGAGCAGAGCAAAGAGCCAAAAGTATCCACGCTAATCATCTCAGACACCAGTCAGGAATAAACAGACTCTACTGGGATTGACCTGCCTGCCTGCCTGTCTGTCTGAGCGAGAGAGAGAGAAACTGATTGCCCGGCAATGATGTTAGAAATGATGTCATGATGATGTCACGGTAATACAATTGTGTCATGGTGATGTCATCTTAAAGGGGCAGGAGGATGCTGTTGAAACTGGAGCAGGACTTTATATAGACAGGTGTGTGCCTTTCCAAATCATGTCCAATCAGTTGAATTTACCACAGGTGGTCCCGTGTGGCTCAGTTGGTAGAGCATGGCGCTTGCAACGCCAGGGTTGTGGGTTCATTCCCCACGGGGGGACCAGGATGAATATGTATGAACTTTCCAATTTGTAAGTCGCTCTGGATAAGAGCGTCTGCTAAATGACTTAAATGTAAGTTGTAGAAACATCTCAAGGATGATCAATGGAAAAAAGATGCACCTGASCTCAATGTCGAGTCTCATAGCAAAGGATCTGATTACTAAATAAGGTAATTCAGTTTTTAAATTTACAAACGTTTTTAAAAACCTGTTTTCGCTTTGTCATTATGGGGTATTGTGTGTAGACTAATGAGGGAAAAAACGATTTAATCAATTTTAGAGTAAGGCTGTAACGTAAAAGTGTAAAAGGTCAAGGAGTCTGAATACTTTCCCGAAGGCACCGTAAGGAGAATATAAGTATTATATATTTTCACAGCGTTTAATATATATATTTTTGTACTGGAAGATTCACAATAAAAACGTTCTCTCTCTCAGGTGGTTAAATATTCCTCCCCAGTAGTTCTCTACGGTACGATGTGTGTTCATGCATGTTCTTATTTTGTGGATATAACAGTGTATGCAGCATCAACAGTATAAATGTAGGAGTGCGTGCATGTGTGTCTGTCTGTCTGTGGTCCTCAGGGCGAGGGCCTGCCTTCCCAGTTTGGTCACATGACTGTGAGCTGCCAGTCATTGGCGTAAGCTCCGCCTCTATACCCTCCCTTAGCCCCTCCCACACAGAGTTAAGTCTACACCGCCCCTCCTCACAACCTCCCCAGCTACTGCCAACCCCCTCCAACCCAGGTAGGAACAACAACACCATCATAATAGGATGATAAAATGAAATGGTAGAATAGAATCATGGAATGATAGAATAGAATAATAGAATTATAGAATAGAATCATGGAATGATAGAATAGAATAATAGAATAATAGAATGGTAGAATAGAATCATGGAATGATAGAATAGAATCATGGAATGATAGAATAGAATAATAGAATGATGATGATGATGAACTCTGTACAGAGTTCATCATCATGTCAACACATGTAGTATTCTATTATTCTGTTCTATCATTCTATTATTCTGTTCTATCATTCTATTATATCATTCCATGATTCTATTCCATCATTCTATTCTATTACTACTCAGCACTCCAAAGACCTGCCACACCTACCCAGGCCACACACCTACCCAGGCCACACAGCCTACCCAGGCCACACAGCCTACCCAGGCCACACAGCCTACCCAGGCCACCCAGCCTACCCAGGCCACACAGCCTACCCAGGCCACACAGCCTACCCAGGCCACACAGCCTACCCAGGCCACACAGTCTACCCAGGCCACACACCTACCCAGGCCACACAGCCTACAGGTACACTGCTGTGTGTCCACATGCGTGCGTATGTGTGTAGCAGTAGGGAGGGGGCCGTTACACTGTAAGAGATGTAGTCTGAGGTCTCACAGTGAACCGGTCTCTTTCCCTGCTGCTTCTACTCTACAGAAAGAGAGGGGAAAAAGAGAGCTCCTGAATTGCTACTAGTCCTCTACTTGTCAGCTATTACAACGAATGATACAGCTTTGAATTAACGTTTAACAAACAAGCAATTGATTTACGTGTTGGGTGTTTATATCTGTGTATGTGTGTGTGTGTGTGTTGTGTTTGGTGTGTGTGTGCGTACTCTCCTGTCGCAGCCAATCAGCAGCAAAGCTACCAGGGGATGATGGAGTTGCAGCTGCTTCCGAGCCAAGCCCAAAGCATGCTGGGATGGCGAAGCGTGATTCATCACTCCAGAGAATGCGTTCCCACTGCGCCAGAATCCAACGGCGGCAAGCTTTACACCACTCCAGCCAAGGTTGGCATTGCGCATGGTGATCTTAGAGCGTCAGGGACTGGGAGACTAGTCAGGATCGAGGGAAAGATGAACGGAGAAAAGTACAGAGAGATCCTTGATGCAAATCTGCTCCAGAGCGCTCAGGACCTCAAACTGGGGCGAAGGTTCACCTTCCAACAGGACAACGACCCTAAGCACACAGCCAAGACAACGCAGGAGTGGCTTCGGGACACGTCTCTGAATGTCCTTGAGTGGCCCAGCCAGAGCTTGGATTTGAACCGGATCAAACATCTCTGGAGAGACCTGAAAATAGTTGTGCAGCGACACTCCCCATCAAACCTGACAGAGCTTGAGAGGATCTGCAGAGAAGAATGGGAGAAACTCCCTAAATACAGGTGTACCAAGCTTGTAGCATCATACCCAAGAAGACTTGAGGCTGTAATCGCTGCCAAAGGTACTTCAACAAAGTACTGAGTAAAGTGTCTGAATACTTAAGTAAATGTGATATTTCAGTGTTATACTTTTATGAATGTGCAAAAATGTATACATTTTTTTTTTTTACTTTGTCATTATGGGGTATTGTGATGTCGTTATGGGGTATTGTGATGTCGTTATGGGATATTGTGTGTAGATTGATGAGAGGGGAAAAAACTATTTTAACCATTTTAGAATAAGACTAACGTAAAAAGAAATAAAGTCAAGGGGTATGAATACTTTCTGAAGGCATTGTATATCAGAGGTGCTGTACTACAGTTATATACTCCAGTTGAGTTTTGTATGGATATGAAATTACTATAGATGATGTATTGATGTGTTTGAGCAGATTAAATTGATGTGGCTGATTTGACAGGTCACCTTTCTTAATGTTGTGGTGTCGTCTCACTCTCTCATGCCCGTGCCACACACACACACACACACACACACATTTCAGTTTCCATGATCTTTAATAAAAGGCACATGTACAGCCATAGTGAGATGAGTCAGTGAGTCTATTGGCATAGAGACGAAAAGCATTAAAACACAGAAATACAAGACCTAGATAGGCCCGGAGGAGTCAGATCTATAGAAACACTCAACCTAAATAGGTCAGGAGGAGAGACAGAGCTATCACAGTAGATTCTACTTTTTAGTAACATCGTCATCTCAGCATCATTCAAGTAACTAACACTCTAAACACGTCACCATAGTAACGCACCAGACCCCCCCCCCCCCACACACACACACACACAAATTTCCAGTTCCCAAAGTCAAAAGGTCCATCCAGGATTGTCCCCATTTAAAAGCAGAATCGTGAGCTAGGTCTAGATACAATCAGATCAGGAGTTAACCGGCGATGGAAGACACCAGCATAGCGGCTTGTTTAGCGGTGGAACTTAGTTTGAGCCGTCAACAATCGCTGAGCAGCTGCTCTTGCGATCATTGTCAGGAAACCACACCTGCCCCACTCGCTGCAGAAGTTCACAACGAGAACGTGTAGGCTATATAGAAATATTTATGCTCAAATTGAAAAATCATTCAACTAAATGAGGATTTCTTTCATCCCTAAATCGAGGTGTAGATGACATCTCACATTCCAGTGTTGAACTTGTAAACAAGGCTGCATGGGATTTCTGTTAATGAGACTCCGTGCAGCCAATGGGAATGTCCGGCTTTACTTGTGGATTTGACCGCAAAAACAACCACTCTGCAGGTGTTAGCTAAAGCGGATCTGATGGAATCGAGCCCTTAGTCCTGTGAATCTGATGGAAGTCTGATGAATCGAGACCTTCTAAGTCCTGTGAATCTGCATGGTATCTGATGGAATCGAGCCCTTAGTCCTGTGAATCTGATGGATCTGATGGAATCGAGCCTTTAGTCCTGTGAATCTGATGGATCTGATGGAATCGAGCCTTTAGTCCTGTGAATCTGATGGATCTGATTATAATCGAGGCCTTAGTCCTTGAATCTGATGGATCTGATGGAATCGAGCCTTAGTCTGTGAAATCTGATGGATCTTACTTGGAATCGAGCCTAGTCCTGATAATCTGATGAATCTGATGGAATCGAGCGTGTTAGTCTGTTGAATACTGTATGATCTGATGTAATCCGAGCCTTTAGTCCTGTTGAAATCTGATGAATCTGATGGGAATTCGAGCCTTTAGTTCCTGTGAATTCTTGATGTCGTATGGAATCGATCCTTTAGTCCTGTAGTAAGTCTATGGATGCTGAATGGAAATACAAGCATTATAGTCCTGTGAATCTGATGGATCTGATGGAATCGAGCCCTTAGTCCTGTGAAACAGCGTTGAGCCGGTGGACCGTTCAGGTTCTCTTTTCCGTCTTCCGGAGGGGAACCACCCCAAGATAACGACCTAGGCTTTAGCTTAGAGGACTAACACGGTCTTGTGGCACGCAGACAAACCAGATTCAAACCCAGTCTGTCACACTAGCTGGGGTTCCCTTCAGGTCCTTTTCAGGGTTCTGGGTTCTCCGGTTCTAGCACGGCCCAACCAAAGCAGAAGGAGGAGTCCACACACACATACATACACAGATGTTGGTTTCTGAGCAGGCCTAAGAGGTCTGCCGATTGTGTGTATGCATGCGTGTGTGTGTGTGTGTGTGTGTGTGTGTGTGTGTGTGTGTGTGTGTGTGTGTGGCCATGCAAGAATCTGTTTATAGGGATGTGATCACTAGGGCCCTAAATGTATCTGTCTCAACACAAACGCACGCGAGCAACACCGTGCACACACACACGCAAGCGCACAGCCACACTAATAACAAACTAAAAAAAGGCTAAATTCAAAGGATTTTAAATATTCAGGGTTAAAAAGAAATAAAAAAGGAGGTATAAGTTAACCTTTTGAGGTTAAATATTTAAATCACAACTCATTTTTTAAGTACTAACTAAAAGGAGCATGCAAAACACTGCCATCTTGGCTCTGCTCTGGGTCGGTCTCAGAACAAAATGGACGGCTGTCCTAATCAAACAGACTAGGAGCAGGTCAGAGTGTGATGTATCAGGTAACCACCCTTCCATTCTATAGGACAGACTAGAGCAGGTCAGAGTATGTATACAGGTAACCCACCCTTCCATTCTATAGGACAGACTAGGAGCAGGTCAGGAGTATGTATACAGGTAACCCACCCTTCATTCTATAGGACAGACTAGGAGCAGGTCAGAGTATGTATTACAGGTAACCCACCCTTCTCATTTCTATTAGGAAGACTAGGAGCAGGTCAGAGTATGTATACAGGTAACCCACCCTTCCATTCTATAGGACAGACTAGGAGCAGGTCAGAGTATGTATACAGGTTAACCCACCCTTCCATCTATGGACAGACTAGGAGCAGGGTCAGTAGTATGTTTATCTCAGGTAAATCGCACCTTTTCGCATTTCTATGGATTAGGACTAGGTGAGTTGGTCAACAGAGTTCAAAAGCTCACATTCACATCTTTGGAACACATACGCACACACATTTACTCAGAGTATCATACCACACACACACTCTCGTATGGTTCATCCTGCTTTGGTGGGTATGAGCTACCTTTGGCTCTGGGGTCAAAGGGTGAAAGGTCAGACAGACTCAACTCCACAGGTACACCATCCTGTCTCCATAGCGACAACCCCCTCTCCCCTAACACCCCCATTGTAACAACTCCTCAGTCCATACAGATGAATTCCCCTAGCAACATCATCCGGTCTCCATAGTGACAGCCCCATCTCCTCTAACACCCCCATTGTAACAACTCCTCAGTCCATACAGATGAATTCCCCTAGCAACACCATCCGGTCTCCATAGTGACAACCCCATCTCCCCTAACRCCCCCATAGTAAATCATAGCAACACTAAAAGCAGAACCTGAAATGGTGGGATTCCCTAACTCTCTCAATATGTGGTCCAGTGTGTGTGTGTGTGTGTGTGTGTGTGTGTGTGTGTGTGTGTGTGTGTGTGTAAAGAGGTATCAGTGGTGTCTCACTTTAAACTCAAACTTCTCTCTCCCTCACGTCCTCTACACGTCTCTCTCGGTCCTCCTCCTCTTCCTCTGTCTATTTCTGGATCTGGAAGATGAAGAGACGTAGGTTGATGTTCTTAGCGGCCAGTAGTTTGTTACACTCCACAGAGTCGGTGATGGGCAGGGGGACGTAGTCAGTTTCGTTGGTGTCGTTGCTGAACGCATGATGGTGAATCACAGGCTTGATCCTCACATCATCGTACGGACCTTTCAACAGCAGGAAGGAACACTCTATAGCCGAGTTCACCTAGAAGGAGGAGGATGAACGTTAGAGAGAGCGAGAGCGAGCGAGAGCGAGAGTGTGTGTGTGTGTACCTTGCTCTTGAGGATGAGTTGGAAGGAGAGGGTGCGTTTGCACGAGAGGTTAGGGTTGCGTTCTGAGTCATTGACTCTGGCCTTCAGTACCCAGGTCTGGTTCAACACGGTGAAACGAGGACTTTCATAGTACAGACGAGTTATGAAGTCATCTGTCCGGTACGGCCTGAACTGGACCTCTGGACAGGGGAGAGAGGGGGGGGGGGGACAACATTTGAAAGAAGCATGTTTTCTGTGTGTGTGAGACTGGTCCTTTGAGCCAGATTAAAATTATTGTCCTGGAAGTCAGATACTGTGTGTGTATGACAGTGTGTACTGTTGATAGGGTTGTTACGGTGACCGTATTACCGCCACACCGGCGGTCACGAGTCATCAAGGCAGTCAAATTCCACGTGACCGTTTAGTCACGGTAACTAGGCTTCTCCGAGCTCTGATGCTGCTGATGGTCATTAGTAGCCTACTGAACTTGTTWACTGCCTGGTACTCAGCACTCTATTGTCCCTATAACCACTCTGACATCAATGCAAATGGAATGGAAAATCTAATCAAACACTTCATGAGAGCCATGAGCTCATGTTGCGCAACATTTCTATAGGCTATGCTATTGTGTGAGAAAAGAGTGTGTGATGACCTCTATTAAAAAGAGGAGGATCCCATCAGCTTTCTATAGGCTAGGCCTACTATATTTCTCAACTTTCCTAATATTAAGCACATTGCTTCTCTTTACAACAGGAGTATAGCCTACCTGACTGGCATGAAAATGAACCACAGGAAAAGCGTTCTTCATTCGCTATTTAAGTGCATAGATGACATGTATTTTTTCCTGCTGCTCCTGTTTTAAACAGGTGCATGATAATGGTCCATTCTAAATCAAAACAAATGTCACATATATACTATTTAGTATATGTAAAGACAATATTAAACCAGAATAGTGTGATGGCTGACAATATTAGCCTATCACTGTGTGAATTAATATTATCACTGTGAATTGATGCCCAGTGTACGAAACAATTTGTTGTTTTTTACAACCATTCTAATCATAGTATCACACCTCATGTGTTGCCCACCTAGTCACCTATATGTTTAATAAGGTGTATCACACCTCATTGTTGCCCATAGTCCTATAAATTGTTTAATGGAAGGTTTAGTATCACACCTCAAGTAAGCCCATATCCACTATTTGTATATAAGCGTTAGTATCCCCTCATATCTGTAGACCATACGTTCATATATGTTTAAGTAAGGTTGGTATCACCCTCATGTTGCCATAGGATAGGCCTCTATATGTCTTCTATAAGTAGTTAGTCACTCAACCTCATGTTGCCAATGAGTCCCTATTATGTTTCCATAAGGTTAGTATCACACTGCACATGTACTGCCCATAGGCCTATATGTTTTAGATAAGGTTAGGATCACAAACCTCATGTGACCTACCCATAGTGCCTGATATGTATATTAATTAGAAGTTATATCACGACTTACATGTAGCCCTAGTCCCTCCTATATGTTTAATGAAGTAGTATCACACCCTCATGTAGCACCAAGTCGACCTTCCATATATGTTTTTAATTAAGGTTAGATCACACCTCATGTTGCCGCCATTAGTTCCTATATGTCTTTATAAAGGTTCAGTATTCCAGACCTCATAGTTGCGCCATAGTCCTATATGTTTTAATTAATGCTCAGTATCACACCTCATGTAGACCTTACTATAGTCCTATATGTTATTATGTAGTACCTACTAAAGAGTACGGTAAGGTCTATTGTTAATAGTAGTATCACACCTGCATGGCCTAGCCCATAGGTCCTATATGTTTTATAAGGTGGTGTGTATCACACCTCATGTTGTCTTGCCCATATAGTACACATTATGTTATTAATACGTTAGTATAGCACACCTCTATTGCTTAGCCATAGTCCTATATGTCTTTTATAAGGTCAGTATCCAACCTCGATTTATCGTCCCACCCCATTTGAGTCCGTAGTGTCTATATAATAAGGTTAAGTATCACAACCTCATGTTGCCATAGTCCGTATATGTTTTAATAGAGTAGTACATACACCTTCATGTTAGTCCATAGTCCTCCACTCGTGTTTTCTAATAAGGTTCATCCGTATCTACGACCTTCATGTTTAGCACCCATAGATGCGACTATTATTGTCTTGAATAAGGTAGTGATCCACACCTCAATGTATCCTCATCCGGCCTATATGTTTTAATAAGGTACTCACACTCATGTATGCCATAGTCCATATGATGGTTTAAGGATAAGTATCATACCCACACTCATGGCCCATAGCTATATATGTTTATGACAGGTTTAGTACTCACACCCTCATGAGCCCTCCACTAGTCCTATATTTTAATTAGGTTAGTATCCCACCTCATGTAGCCCATGAGGATCCTAGTGATGTTTTAATAAGCGTTAGTATACACTGGCTACCTAGTCCGATGTTAATGGTTAGTTACACCCATGTAGCCATAGTCCATATGTTGTTGTAATAAGGTAGTATCACACCTCTATGTATGCCATATTCCTTATATGTGTTATAAGCTTAGTATACACACCTCATGATCAGCCCATAGCCCTATATGTTTGTAATAAGGTTAGATTCACACCTTCAATGAGCATCCATAGTCCTATATGTTTAATTAAGTTAGTATCACACCTCATGTAGCCAGCCATGAGTCCTAATGTTTTAATAGGTTGTTATCACACCTCAGTTAGCTATCCCATAGCCTATATGTTTTAATAAGTGTTTAGTATCACACCTCATGTTGCCTCTAGCTCCTATATGTTTAATAAGTCTCAGTATCACAAACCTCCTGTAGTCCCTATATGTAGCCTATATTATGAATTAGTTAGTTATCACACCTCATGTGGTCCATAGTCTTCTATATGTTTAATAAAGCTTAGTATCACACACTCATTGATAGGCCTGACCATAGTTCCTATGATGTTTTAAAGGTTTAGTACTCACAACCCTCATGGTAGTCGCCATAGTCCGTTAGTGTATTTATAGGGGTTAGATACACCTCATGTAGCCATACCATAGTAGCCTTATATGCTTTTAATAAGGTTAGCTATCACACCGCATGTTGCCCTAGCCTACTCTATATGTTTTATAAGTTAGTACCACACCTCATGTAGCTCCATAGTCATATAGTTTTAATAAGTGTAGTATCACACCTCATTGGGGGGCCTGAGCCCATTAGTCCTATATGTATGTTAATAGGTTAGTGACCACACCTCATGTTAGTCCATCATCCTATACTGTTTAATAAGGTTAGTATCACACCTCATGTAGCCCATAGTCCTATATGTTTTAATTAAGTTAAGTATCAACTCATGTAGCCAAAAGTCCTAATTGGTTTTAATAAGTGCGGGATTTAGTAGCACACCCTCATGTAGCCCAGTAGGCCTAGAGTGTTTTCAAATGAAGCGCCGTTATACACTCACACTGCATGTAGCTTCATAGTCCTAGTATCGTTTTTTCGTAGGTTAGTATCACACCTCACTGAATAGCCTAGCCCATAGTAGCTATAATGTTTTAATAAAGTTAGATCATCAACCTGGCAGTGTAACCGACCAAAGCCATATATGTATTTAATAAGGTATCACACCTCATGTAGCTAGCCCATAGTCCTATGATGTTGTAATAAGGTTAGTATCACACTCATGTAGCCCATAGTCTATATTTTAATAAGCGTTAGTAATCACACCTCATGTAGTCCATAGTCCGTATATGTATTAATAAGTTAGTATCTACACCTCATGTAGCCATAGCCCATGAGTATATGTATTGAAGTAAAGGGTAGTATCACACCTATTAGTCCATAGTCCTAGTATGTTTTAATAAGGGTTAGTTCAAACACCTCATTAGCCTAGCCCATAGTCCTATATGTTTTTAATAGGTAGAGATCTCACACCACATGTAGGGCAGCCGATAAGTCCGATCATTTTTTAATCAAGGTTAGTATCACACCTCATGTAGCCCCATAGTGCCGTATATGTCTTACAGTAGGTAGATATTCACACCTCATAATGCAATAAGTCCATATGCTTTTAATACCCAGGGTTAGTATCACACCCATTATCAGTGTAGCCCATCAGTCCTTATAGTTTTTATAGAGGTTAGGATATCAGCACCTCAGTGTGAGGCCCTAGTCCATGTATCCTATTATGGTTTTAGATAGGGTGTATATCACCTACACTGTAGCACCATATCACTATGGTTTTAATAAGGTCATTTAATCACACCATCATCTGTCAGCCCATAGGCTTCTTTATATGTATTTATAAGGTTAGTATCACACACTCGATGTCTAGCCCGTAATACTCCACTACAGTATAATGTCGGTTATCGGATCGTTGTATTCACAGTATGGTAGCCTATATATGCTCCATATGTAATAAGGTTGTATCGCACCGTCATGTAAGCCTTCCATTAGTCCCTAGTTTGTTTTGAATAATGGTTGTGGATCACACTCATGTACCAGTGCCCCTTATTACCTATATGTGGTTTAAGTAAGGCTTAGTATCACACCTCATAGTAGCCATATCCATATGTGGGCTAATTTAATAAAGGTGAGTATCACAGCCTCATGGTGCCCATAGTCCATATATGTTTAATAAGGTAGTTATCACACCTCATGTAGCCCATAGTCCTATAATGTTCTTAATGAAGGTTTATAACCCACACTTCAATGCTATCCATAGTCCTATTGATTATATAAGGTTTCAAGTATCACACCTCCATGTGAGCCCATAGTACTATGATGTTTGTAATTAAGCCCGTTAGTGATCCACCACCACCCTCATGTAGTTCCAGAGTCCTATATGTTTTAAGTAAGTTAGTCATCACAACCCCTCCATGTTAGCCCCATAGTCCTATATGTTGGTAATGAAGGTAATAGTATCAACAACCCTCAATGGTAGCCCCCATAGTCCCTATTAGTTTTTAAATAAGTAGCTATTCTACTGGACGACTACCCCCTAATCTGAGTCATAGGTTTAGCGCCCTCTATCACTGGGTGAAGTACCCCTTATTCTATTGTTCACTGGGAGTTATTCCCCTCTCTCCTCTTCTATTAAATCACTTTGGGCGAAAAGTTACCGTTTCGCTCTATACACCTCTTCAATTATCAGCTGGAGTTACCCCTCTCTCTATCACTGCGGAGTTACCCTCTCTCTATTCACTGCGGAGTTACCCCTCATTCACTGGCGGAGTTACCCTTCTCTCTCTCTATTCCACTGCCGGAGTTACCCCTATACTCTCCCTCTCTAGATACACTGCTAGGGATGTTTACCCCTCTCTCTACAACTTATAGATCACTGTTTGGGAGTTACCCCTCTCTCTCTCGTATATCATCTTGTCCGAGCCCGATACCTACCCCTAGCTCTCTAGACCCTAGTATACTCACCACTGTTGAGTGCCAGTTATCCACCGCTCTTTAATAATTTTTCTAAGTATATCCCACTAGCCCGAGTTCATATACTCCTCTCTATGCTATCCTCAATACAATCTGCGGGCCCAGTTACCTCTTACTTCTCTATTATATCCCCTGGGGAGTTTAACAAACGTTTCACATTCTAACATCTTATCACTGCGAGTAGTGCAACATCTCTACCGTCGCTCCCCATCGTCTCTCATCTAACTTTGTATTGATAATGTATCAGCTACCTCTCACCATACTACC
>NC_036870.1:27530474-27536435 GCF_002910315.2 Salvelinus sp. IW2-2015
TCCGGGCCGAGGGCACAGCGCAGCACTCCGGGCCGAGGGCACAGCGCAGCACTCCGGGCCGAGGGCACAGCGCAGCACTCCGGGCCGAGGGCACAACGCAGCACTCCGGGCCGAGGGCACAACGGGACTGGCCGCAAAAGGCATGGATTTTCTTTTAGGGTGCATTACGGCCAAAGGGGATGCCGCCGTGAAATCCGAGGCATTATCAAGTGCTTGTCAAATTGTGAATGAGAGACTGATGAAGTGTGTACAGCCTGTGCAAAAAAAACAAAGCAGAGCTCGTGCCTTTCAAGCAACTTTTTTCATTAGTCACGTCACGCAGCCTTACAATGTATTAATAATCTAAACATATAGCGCAACATTTATAGAACAACTAAAGTCACATTAATAACTCTAAATTCAGCATATAGGAGTACCTATTTCTTTGTTAACCTCTCAACACAGAATAGCCGCATGTGCACACGTCCTCAAATCGTAAGGAGAAAATACTTATATTTTCTTCAGCTTTTTTTCAAATTGAATTCTTCATAATATAAAATAATGCCACAGAATTCTAAGCAAATCTTGTCTGTTAAATGAACTCGTGTAGCCCACAGCCATATGGCATAGTCAGATCAGAACCTAAGGACAACTCAGAGTATCCTATTCTGCTCTTCTGAAATATACATTTTCTTCAATAAATAATGAATTTATTGTGAAGGTGTAGGCTATATAACATGGATTTATTAGACTTTTTTCAAATGTAGATGTTCCAAAGGTCTGCATCGGTGTGTGGAAGCCAGGAGATGCTAAATGTGTTCATGTTAATTAACGGTCAATTACCATGAGACTAGAGGTCGACCGATTAATCGGAATTGCCGATAAATTAGGGCCGATTTCAAGTTTTCATAACAATCGGAAATCGGTAATTTTGGACGCCAATTTTGCCGATTATTATATTTTTTTTTACACCTTTATTTAACTAGGCAAGTCGGTTAAGAACACATTCTTATTTTCAATGACGGCCTAGGAACAGTGGGTTTAACTGCCTTGTTCAGGGGCAGAACGACAGATTTTTACCTTGTCAGCTCAGGGATTCAAATCTTGCAACCTTACGGTTAACTAGTCCAACGCCCTAACCACCTGCCTCACGAGGAGCCAGCCTGTTGCGTGAATGCAGTAAGAAGCCAAGGTAAGTTGCTAGCTAGCATTAAACTTATCTTATAAAAAACAATCAATCAATCATAATCACAAGTTATAACTACACATGGTTGATGATATTACTAGTTTATCTAGCGTGTCCTGCGTTGCATATAATCGATGCAGTGCGCATTCGCGAAAAAGGACTGTCGTTGCGCCAACGTGTACCTAACCATAAACATCAATCCAGGTTAGCAGGCAATATTAACCAGGTGAAATTGTGTCACTTCTCTTGCGTTCATTGCACGCAGAGTCAGGGTATATGCAACAGTTTGGGACGCCTGGCTCATTGCGAACTAATTTGCCCGAATTTTACGTAATTATGACATAACATTGAAGGTTGTGCAATGTAACAGGAATATTTAGACTGATGGATGCCTCCCGTTAGATAAAATATGGAACGGTTCCGTATTTCACTGAAAGAATAAATGTTTTGTTTTCGAGATGATAGTTTCCGGATTCGACCATATTAATGACCTAAGGCTCGTATTTCTGTGTGTTATTATGATATAATGAAGTCTATGATTTGATAGAGCAATCTGACTGAGCGATGGTGGGCACCAGCAGTCTCGTAAGCATTCATTCAAACAGCACTTTCGTGCGTTTTGCCAGCAGCTCTGCTGTTTATGAATTCAAGCCTATCAACTCCCGAGATTAGGCTGGTGTAACCGATGTGAAATGGCTAGCTAGTTAGCGGGGTGCGTGCTAATAGCGTTTCAAACGTCACTCGCTCAGACTTGGAGTAGTTGTTCCCCTTGCTCTGCATGGGTAACGCTGCTTCGAGGGTGGCTGTTGTCGATGTGTTCCTGGTTCGAGCCCAGGTAGGTGCAAGGAGAGGGACGGAAGCTATACTGTTACACTGGCAATACTAAAGTGCCTATAAGAACATCCAATAGTCAAAGGTATATGAAATACAAATGGTATAGAGAGAAGTAGTCCTATAATTCCAACAACCTAAAACTTCTTACCTGGGAATATTGAAGACTCGTGTTAAAAGGAACCACCAGCTTTCATATGTTCTCATGTTCTGAGCAAGGAACTTAAATGTTAGCTTTCTTACATGGCACATATTGCACTTTTACTTTCTTCTCCAACACTTTGTTTTTGCATTATTTAAACCAAATTGAACATGATTCATTATTTATTTGAGGCTAAATTGATTTTATTGATGTATTATATTAAGTTAAAATAAGTGTTCATTCAGTATTGTTGTAATTGTCATTATTACAAATAATTTTTTATTATTATATATTTATATATATATATATATATATATATATATATGTATATATATTTATTTATGTATATATATATATTTTTAAATTTTTTAAATTTTATTTATTATTATTTTTTTAAATTTTATATTTTTTAATTTTTAATTTTATTTAATTTAAAATCGGCCGATTAATCGGTACCGGCTATTTTTGGTCCTCCAATAATCGGTATCGGCGTTGAAAAATCATAAAATCGGTCGACCTCTACATGAGACAGACAGTTATTTGCTTGACAATCACCGGCTGACTAAATTTCGTGACCGCAACAGACCTAACTGTGGAAGTCAGGTATTGTGTGTGTATGAGTGTGTATTGTGGAAGTCAGGTATTGTGTGCATCACAGCCTCCTCAATCACTTTTTATAGCCACTGTTTACAGGCCTCCTGAGCCATATACAGTGTTCCTTACTGAGCTCCCTGAACCTTGTAGTCAGGGCAGATAATATTCAAGTTTTTGCTGACACAGACCCACTCCAAAAAGGTTTTCGGAGCCATCATCGACTCAGTGGGTTGTGTCTAACATGTCCCCAGACCTACGCATTGCCAGAGTCATACCCTGGATCTAGTTTAGTCCCGTGGATTATACATTCTGGATCTAGATGTTTTTCCTCATAATCCTGGAAGATTAGAAAATACCTGAGCCCAGACCAAGGCTCTGCATCGGTCCTCGTGCGTCTAGACCTTAACGCCTCTTGACACCGTCGATCACCACATTCTTTTGGAAAGATTGGAAACCCTAAATTGGTCTGCACAGACAAGTTCTTACTTGGTGTAGAGTTTATCTGTCAGAAAGACATCATTTTGTCTCTGTGGATGGTTTATCCTCTAACAAATCAATTGTAAGTTCCGTTTTTAGGACCACTATTGTTTTCACTATATATTCTACATCCTGGTGATGTCATTCGGAAAGACAATATCAACTTTCACTGCTATGCGGCTGACACACAGATGAAACATGGTGAAGACCCAAAATTGCCTACCCTGGAAGCCTGTGTTTCAGACATAAGGAAGTGGATGGCGGAAAATGTTTTACTTTTAAACTCTGACAAAAACAGAGATGCTTGTTCTAGGTCTCAAGAAACAGAGAGATCTGCTGTTGGATCTGACAATTAATCTTGATGGATGGACAGTTGTCTCAAATAAAACTGAAAGACCTCAGTGTTACTCTGGACCGTGATCTCTTTTGACGAACATATCAATAATATTTCAAGGATAGTGAGAGACGCAGACTCGGTCTCAACCTTAAGTCTTTACTGAAGACTCATCTCTTCAGTAGGTCATATGATTGAGTGTAGTCTGCCCCAGGAGTGCGAAGGTGAACGGAAAGGCACTAGAGCAACGAACCACCCTTGCTGTCGGTTCCTGGCCGGCTCCCCTCTCTCCACTGGGATTCTCTGCCTCTGACCCTAATACAGGGGCCGAGTCACTGGCTTACTAGTGCTCTCGCATGCCGTACCCCATAAAAGGGATGCGTCACATCACGCAAGGCTTTTCTCGCTATACTCAACATGCGTGTTGAGTCACTGACATGATCTTCCTGTCCGGTCTCGCGCCCCGTCGGACTCATGCGGTGGAGGAGATCTTCATGGGCTACACTCAGCCTCGTCTCAGGGTGGTAAGATGGTGGTCTGTTGATATCCCTCTAGTCGTGTGGTGGCTGTGCTTTGGCAAAGCCGGGGGGGCTAGGGTCAGTCTGTCCTGTCTGGTGAAATGCTGGTGTCCTGTGGGAACTTAAGTATGCTCCCTCTAATTCTCCCATCTCTCTCTTTAGGAGGACCTGAGGCCTAGGACCATGCCTCAGGACTACCTTGCCTGATGACTCGTGGTTGTCCCCAGTCCACCTGGTCGTGCTGTTGCTCCAGTTTCAACTGTTTTGCCTGCAGCTATGGAACCCCTGACCTGTTCAGACGTGCTACCTTATCTAGGACCTGCTGTTCTCGACCCCCTCTCTCTCTACTGTACCTGCTGTCTTGACCTCTGATTTCTCAGATATGAAAAGCCAACTGGTATTTACTCCACAGGTGCCCTCTACAAGCACTGTGATTATTATTTGACCCTGCTGGTCATCTATAAACATGTGTTCATCTTGAAGAATGATCTGGCCTTAATGGCCATGTACTGTTATAATCTCCACCAGGCACAGCCAGAAGAGGACTGGTCACCCCTCAGAGCAGTGTTCCTCTCTACGTTTCATCCTAGGTTCCTGCCTTTCTAGGGAGTTTTCCTAGCCACTGTGCTTCTACATCTGCATTGCTTGCTGTTTGGGGTATTAGGCTGGGTTTCTGTATAGCACTTTGTGACATCTGCTGATGTAAAAAAGGGCTTTATAAATAACTGTAATTTGATTTGACAGTGTGGAAGTAAGGTACTGTGTGTGTGACAGTGTGTACCTAGCCTACCTGTGAAGCCTATCTTCTCGTAACAGAGCAGGGAGAATATAGAGTTGTAAAGGGTTAGTTCTCTGCTGTGGCTCTGGTCCATCTCCCCCAGGATACCCATCAGCTCTGTGCCAGTCTTGGTGGGATGGCAGCACTCCTCCTCGTGGGCCGGTAGCTCGTGGAACGGTCCCTTCCATGGGCAGCCAATCCGCTTATACTTACACTGCGTCACCCTGGCAACACATCAGGAAGTGGGAGTTTAGGGCCAATCATGGTAGTGCACCGCTTAAAGCCATCACCCTACAGATCTGCAAACACGGAGGGGTTAAGGCCAAGGGGGAGGGGTAAGAAGTGATTTGGGACCGGCTGTATAATTTCTGCTGGTTCTGTCATTGACCCTATTGCAGGTGTTGTCTGGTAGGGTGTGTTATTGCTGAGCGATTAACTAAAATATCAGTTATTTTTCATTTTTTTAACAAGTAATTGATCGATGTCTGTTGAATTATTTTAATTATATTTTGTTCATTTTTTTCCTGTGAGCTCAATGTACAGTTTCTCTAGAGATAAATCAGATCCAGCCTGAACTGTGAGATGTAGTAGGAAGTTGTAGTTTCCAATATTATACATAGCTTAACGAAGAAAACGTGGTAACTAACTACAATGACCATAATCCATTGAGCACCTATTTGTCCGGTGTGTGTGTTTCTTTTACACCTGCTACGGAATAGACAGAAGACTGCCCAATCGAGAGCAGCTGTTGCTTCACCAGGTATCTTTACCTAAAAATACATGATCTAAGTGATTGATAGTTGGTATTCAGCAGTCATAAAAGTATGCCTTATTTACTTTGAATAACTACTCAAAATTTGATATTGTCAAACAGTAGCTCATAATATGCATAAATGATGGTTAATAAGTGATAAGCAGTAATGGGCAGTCACTACCATCATGGGACTTTCATTCACTGTTTTAGTATGTGTTGTTACATCATTCAACCCACATAATGCATTTAATGTTTAAAAAAATATTATAGAACCAAAACAACCTCAAAACACTAATCGCTCAGCACTAGTGTGTGTGTGTGTGTGTGTGTGTGTGTGTGTGTGTGTGTGTGTGTGTGTGTGTGTGTAC
>NC_036870.1:27536453-27544900 GCF_002910315.2 Salvelinus sp. IW2-2015
TCCCTCTCTCGGTCCTCTCTCCCCCCTTCCTCTACCCCCCCCGTCTATTTCTGGATCTGGAAGATAAAGAGTCGAAGGTTGATGTTTTTGGCAGCCAGTAGTTTGTTACACTCCACAGAGTCGGTGATGGGCAGGGGGACGTAGTCTGTCTCGTTGGTGTCGTTGCTGAACGCGTGGTGGTGGATCACAGGCTTGATCCTCACGTCATCGTACGGACCTTTCAACAGCAGGAAGGAACACTCTATAGCGGAGTTCACCTACAGAAAGGAGGAGGGTTAGCGAGAGAGTGTGTGTATGTCAGTGTGTGCGCATAAGTTCAGTGAGTGTGTACCTTGCTCTTGAGGATGAGCTGGAAGGAGAGGGTGCGTTTGCAGGAGAGGTTAGGGTTGCGTTCAGAGTCGTTGACCCTGGCCTTCAGAACCCAGGTTTGGTTCAACACGGTGAAACGAGGAGTCTCATAGTACAGACGGGTTATAAAGTCATCTGTGCGGTACGGCCTGAACTGGACCTCTGCGCAGGGGAGAGGGAGGGGAGGAATGAATTAGAGAGATCCATGTTTTCTATGTGTGTGACTGGTCCTTCAAGACAGATAGGAACGATTGTCCTGGTAGTCAGGTACTGTGTGTAAGACAGTGCGTACTGTGTACCTAGCCTACCTGTGAAGCCAATCTTCTCGTAACAGAGCAGGGAGAATATAGAGCTGTAAAGAGTTAGTTCTCTGCGGTGGCTCTGGTCCATCTCCCCCAGGATGCCCATCAGCTCTGTGCCAGTCTTGGTGGGGTGGCAGCACTCCTCCTCGTGGGCCGGCAGCTCGTGGAACGGCCCCTTCCACGGGCAGCCAATCCGCTTGTACTTACACTGTGTCACCCTGGCAACATATCAGGAGGTGGGAGTTTAGGGCCAATCATAAGGAGGAATAAGACCATAAGCAAATTAGTTTTTGTCTCTCTATCATCCAGTCCCAAAACGCTTCCTACCCTTCCCCCTTGGTCCAACCCCCTAGTTTCTGCAGATCTGTAAGGTGGAAGAAATATGGTACAATCTCCACCACTGCACTGCTTATACCCATCACCCTATAGATCTACAAACATGGAGGGGTTAGGGCAGAGGGGGAGGGGTAAGAAGTGATTTGGGACCGACTGTATAATTTCTGCTGGTTCTGTCAGTAACACCTGCACCAGGGTCGTCTGATCGTCATAACAACAACAGAACAGGCACGCACACACACCCTGTAATCAGTTTGGTCAGTAAGTAGATCAGCTGTTTTCTTTTCAGAAGAACAGCAAGTCATATTTTCCCATTCACCCCCCCCCCCCTCCCTCCCCAAGGCCTAAGCAAACCACGTTTCTGTGTGTGTGTTTGTGGGAGGAGGAGAGGGGGGGTAAGGGGTAGGGTTTAGGTAAAATAAGATTTGGAATGGAAATACATTGTAGGTCCCCACGAGGATAGAAAAACAAAGTGTGTGTGTGTACCAATGAGGTGTGTACCTGTCTTGGCACTCCTCTTTCTGGTGCCTCTCTAGGCTGGAGCGAGGGAACTGTTTGAGACAGAAGGGGCAGTCTGTGGGCAGCTCACTCACAGCCTTCTCTACAGCCAGGTTCCTACAACACAGAGACTTGGTGATCTCACACCTGGGGGGGGGGGGGAGAAAGATAGGGCACACTGAATCAACCAATTATATACTGAACAAAAATATAAAACGCACCATGCAACAATTTAAAAGATTTTACATATATCAATTACTCACTCAGTCAATTCAATTCAAGTGCATTTGTAAACTGTGTGTGTRTGCGTATACGTACCTGCAGTTAGGACAAGTGGCCTGTTCCTCTTTCAGACGAGAGTCAGCCAGCAGGTGGATGAAACAGCCAGCACACATCAGGTGACCGTTGGTGCACTGTAGAGCAGAGCGGGAAGGGTTATTGTAGGTGTGTTTGGTGTCCATACTGTTGATATGAGTCTTTAGAAATCAGTGTTAATACACTCATTTGCTTTGAGGTGGGTAGAGCATCTAGTGAGGGCATACTACTCAGTATCACAACACAGTGAACTGGGTAAGAGAGGAGAGCAGTTCACTCTCTAAGGTGGCATCTTGGGGCTTTTCTATTTCCTAGGGGGTCMGCCTGGGATAATCAATGTGCAGAACAGACATCTGCAGGTGTTCATGTCTTGTTGGCAAATCTGAATAGAAAAGGCTCGGGTGCCATTTTGGACACCTACATCCTGAGGATTTATAGATAATCTCTTTCGCAGCGCTGAGCACTGTCTACCGATATTATCTATAGGTCATAATTTCTCTGCACAGCGCTGAGCACTGGCTAACCCTTCTGAACACGTTAACTACTGAGCTAGCGGCTAGCCTGCGTCCCTGGGCCCAACATCCTCTCTTCACCCGTCTAGCTAACGTTACAGCCCACGACAGGTGCTGAGGCTTACAGATTTTCCTCAACCCCTACTTCATGCCTGCCATTCCTAGCCTGTGAAGCTAAATAGACATGTTAGTTGGGTCTATTTAATACGACGTTAGCTAACTAGCTGGCTAATATTGACAAGTGGGACAGAGTTGGTAGGCCAGGACAGGTGTGTTTGACAGCATTTACCTGATAAACGGAGGCTTTGGGCAGGTCTAAACACACCGTGCAGCACAGCACTGAATACAGCCTCTCTTCCAGCTTTCCCGACTCTCCCTCCGGCAGTCTCATCCGCTTCTTGGGCGGCGGCTCGTCCGGGTCCGACTCGGGCCCGAGCCCCTCTCCTCTTCGGAAGCCCACCTCCTCTTGCATTGATGGCCCACCGACCACTGTCTCCAGGGCTGCCCCCACCGCCCCAACCCCCAGTCCGCCTGAGGAGCCTGGAGCCGCCGCGACGCCCACCTCACCACGCTCTTCCATCGAGGACATGGTGGGTGGTGGTGATGGTGTTTGTCAAGCGTAATCTAGCGACCTGTCGCCAAAATGTTAGCTAGCTGGCAGATTTAGCTACACCAGGCTAGGCAAGGGAACGCCAGGACAGCTAACGGTCAGCTGGCTAGCAAGAAGTCAGAGCTGGAATACACGTTAGCTAGCTAGCTAGTTTGTAAGCAATGTTGCGCAATACGCTTTGAATTTAACAAACGGACATTCACCTAACGTTCTAGAAATTTCCAAAAATCGTTATTTGACGGTCGTTTTCGTATAAATGTAGCGCTGTTGACTGGCAGTTTAATGAATATATTCAGCTAGCTACATGCTATAGCTAACAAGCTCACAAAACACTCCAGTCCTCGCCCTTGTCTAGCTAGAACAAAACAACCCGTCAGATGTTTTTGTGTTGTCAAGTCGCAGTTATTTGCCGTGACAGCGCATGAGCGGCCGTTCATAACGGCCCGGTTCGGCAGGTCGGTAAACGTTTTGGCCCTGGTGCCAGCTCGCTATCCACTGGACCTCCGGGACGTGTCAGTTTTGGAAAAATCTGAGAGATGTTAAGACAGTTCGCAAGGATTTGCCTAGTTTAACTACACAGACATCTTTGTTTTTCTCCTGTCCGGACCGTCCCCTCCTCCTCTCCCCGACTTCACTACACCCTAGCTCGGCTGCACCTTCCAATCCTAACCGGTGTTACTCAGCTATAGTCACAAAAACAGCAAATCCCGAGTTTCGTTGCTTGATAAACTGTCAATATTTTKCCAGCTGCTGTTAAGGCCCCCCTTGACAGTCCTTGCGCTGCGTCGCAGATTGGCTAACAGTGGAATGTTTTTTTTGTTTTTTTTTGTAGCAGATGACTTGGGGGGTATTTAAACAGTTATGTGGGTGCGCATGCGCGGTTGCTGTCTGCAGGGTGCGTGTGGGGGACCGGGTAGAATTTAGGACTTGAAAGGTGACCAAAACCCGATATGCGACAAAATGGAGCACGTCACCTCACCTGAAGGGCATCACCTGCCTAGACACAGCCAGACATAATCTGACACATCATGCTACCTGAAACCCTGGTTGCCCCTGTACAATTGATAGCCAACAAAATGTAACAACAATAGGTCTATCTATTCTTCATTTGTCAAATTATGTAATAGACTAATACATTGGGTGATAGCAGCAGAACCCAGGTGTTGTGATCTTGTTGATAATTATTATTACACTTTTTGGTCACTCAAAACGTTGCCACAACTGTTTATCTTGTGTCTGACACAGAAGATACACAGTCAAAAGGTGGTGTTAGATAGGGGTAATGAGGAGGCCTGGTGTCAGCTATCTGATCAGGCAGGGTGGGGTCGCAGCCTGTGATTGGCCAAAGGGACATGCCTTATATGGCTAAATGACATGACCAGAGACCAACATCTCCTATACACACACACACACACACACACATACACACACAGCTGTCACTATCTTAACGTACGTCACTGGGACCGAGCTCCCTGCCACCCAGGACCTCTATACCAGGCGGTGTCAGAGGAAGGCGCTACAGAGGGTAGTGTGTACAGCCCTGTACATCACTGGGGCCGAGCTCCCTGCCACCCAGGACCTCTATACCAGGCGGTGTCAGAGGAAGGCCCAAAAATTGTCAAAGACTCCAGCCCCCCAAGTCAGACGTTTCTCTCTGCTACCGCACAGCAACCGATGAACCAAGTCTGGAATCAACAAGACACTGAACAGCTTCTACCCCCAAGCCAGAAGACTGCTAAATAGTTAGTTATACGTGCATATCTACCTCAATTAGCTCGTACCCCTGCATATCGACTCAGTACTCGTACCCCGTGTATAAAGCCAAGTTATCATTAATCATTGTGTATTTATTATTACTTTTATTATTACGAGTTTTACTTTTCTATTATTTCTCTATTTTCTTTCTCTCTGCAATGTTGAGAACGGCACGTTAGTAAGCATTTCACTGTTAGTCCACACATGTTGTTAACGAAGCATGTGACCATTTTTATTTGATTTGATTGAACACCAGTCGTCAAGCAAGATTAATGTGCAGCGTATGTGCACTAAAAACAGGTCCCTTTCCCCTTTAGACTCAGGAGGAGACAGGAAGTGAATCCACAAGTCACACTGTCACTGGTGACACCCATCATCATCCCCTACCTCTCACAATGAACCATGCCAAAATCAACTTCACTTACTTCAAAACCTACTTAACAACTTAACCTAACTAACTTAACAACTTAACTTAGCCTGGCTATAGTTGAATCACCAAGACTGCATATCCAAGAACCGTCTCGGGGATTCGGTTGTGGCTTCATTGACTGTTTATCATCAAGACATCACATGACTACATTCCCCACATTGGCCTAGTACCGCCATACTCAACTGGCGGCCCGCGGACCGGATCCAGACCCAGAACATGGTCATACCCCCCCCCCCCCTTCGACCGCTAGTATCATAATATAAACACACATGAGACATGGCAGAATGCCTAGCATGCGAAAAATTTGCTCTAAAACGTTAAATAAATCTCTGCCCCATGGCAAAATGTGTAAAAACTGCAACATTTTCTCTCCTCAACAAGAGGGGTGTGAACAATTTAGGGTCACATGGGTTGCGAGAGTGTTTTTTTTTGTTACTACACTGATAAATTCCTCCAGACCTTTTAGGAAATTTGTGTGACCGGCCTTCTCAAATAGTACTGGTACCCATGACCTAGCAGTTGTAGTTTCTCAATCCACTTCAGCTTCCAAGCTTCCTTCCTCAGATACCTAAGCTGCAAGCTCTTCCTCAGATACCACTTCAGCTCCAAGCTTCCTTCCTCAGATACCACTACAGCTGCAAGCTTCCTTCCTCAGATTACCACTTGCCTCCAAGCTTCCTTCCTCAGATCCCACTACCGCTGCAAGCTTCCTTCCTCAGATACCACTGCGCTCCAAGCTTCTTTCCTCGGATAACCACTACAGCTGCAAGCTTCCTTCCTCAGATACCACTTCAGCTCCAAGCTTCCTTCCCTCAATACCACTACAGCTGCAAGCTTTCTTCCTCAGATACCACTTCAGCTCCAAGCTTCCTTCCTCAGTACCACTACACGCTGCAAGCTTCCTTCCTCAGATACCACTTCCACCTCCAAGCTGCTTCCCTCAGATACCACTACAGCTGCAAGCTTCCTTCCTCAGATACCACTGTCAGCTCCAAGCTTCCTTCTCAGATACCACATCAGCTCCAAGCTTCCTTCCTTCAATTACCACAGTACAGCTGCAGCGTTCCTTCGCTCAGGATACCACTTCAGCTCCAAGCTTCCATCCTCGATACCCACTACAGCTCCAAGCTTCCTTCCTCAGATACCCCTATAGCTGCAAGCTCCCTCCATGTACACCAGGTGGTGCAAATACCCTAAAAATGCTATTGTTCTCAACTTAAATTAAAAGCATATCACATCTACACTGAACAAAAAWATATAAACGCAACATACAGCAATTTCAAAGATTTTACTGAGTTAACATTTCATTAAAGGAAATCAGTCAATTGAAATAAATTCATCAGGCCCTAATATATGGATTTCACATGACTGTGAATACAGATATGCTTCTGTTGGTCACAGATACCTTTAAATGAAAGGTAGGTGCTCGAGTTAGAACACCAGTCAGTATCTGGTGTGACCAGCAGTTTCCCTCATGCAGTGCTTACACATCTCATTTGCATAGAGTTGACCAGGCTGTTGATTGTGGTCTCACTCCTCTTCAATGGCTGTGCAAAGTTGCTGGATATTAGCGGGAAGTGGAACACGCTGTCGTACATGTCCATCCAGAGCATCCCAAACATGCTCAATAAGTGACATGTCTGGTGAGTATGCAGGCCGTGGAAGAACAGGGACATGTTCAGCTTCAAGGAATTGCGTACAGATCTGTGCCTTATCATGCTGAAACATGAGGTGATGGTGGTGAATGAACGGCACGACAATGGGCCTTAGGATGTCGTCACGGTATCTCTGTGGTTTCAATGTGCCATTGATAAAATGCAATTGTGTTCATTGTCCATGGATTATGCCTGCCCATACCATAATCCCAACTTCACCACGGGGCACTCTGTTCCCAATCTTGACATAAGCAAAACGCTCGCCCACACGACGCCATACACGCTATCTGCCATCTGTTACTGTTGAAACCGGGAGTCATCCGTGAAGAGCACACTTCTCCAGCGTGCCAGTGGCCATCGAAGGTGAGCATTTCCCCACTGAAGTCGGTTACGACGACCGAACTGCAGTCAGGTCAAGACCCTGGTGAGGACGATGAGTATGCAGATGAGCTTCCCTGAGACGGTTTCTGACAGTTTGTGCAGAAATTCTTTGGTTGTGCAAACCCACAGTTTCATCTGCAGTTTTTTAGAGTGGCCTTTTATTGTCCCCAGCACAAGGTTAGGGTTAGGGTTAAGGTTAGGTTCTTGATATGCCACACCTGTCAGGTGGATGGATTATCTTGGCAAAGGAGAAATGCTCACTAACATGGATGTAAACAAATTTGTGCACAACATTTAAGAGAAATAAGCTTTTTGTGCTTATGAAAAATTTCTAGGATCTTCTATTTCAGCTCATGAAACATGGGACCAACACTTTACATGTTGCCTTTATATTTTAGTTCAGTATCTGTAGTGCTCCTGTTTTTTATACAGCTGCCACTACTCTTTGCACTCATACGCCTTGTAATTTACTTTGTCATATTTGTTATTTTCTTTGTATATGTGCAGATGTAGTATCTTAATTTGATCACTCTTTTAATGCTGACAATTTTCCTGCACCGTAGGAAATGCAGATGAGCTTTGTGATTTACATAATCAAGAAGCTCATCTGAAAACCCGCAATAACACACAGTTATATTAACAGTATTTCCCTTGTCACAGCCTAATTATAGCCAGTCATCAATAAAGCAACAGTATTGACTAAACATTCAAATCCTTTTGCCGCAGGATTATTTTGCTACGACAATACGCTATGCAATTGACGCAGCAAGTAGCCTTGTAGGTTTTTCATTTAGTAGGCTTTTTGAATGGTCTTCAGCGCAACAACTTCCTGAAAGGCATCTGGCGGAAGTAAATTCATCCACAAACACAAATATAATTTTTTATATATGAATTTTTTATATATAACAAATTTCATGAATTTGATGATATAATCGTCACGCCCATTCAAAAGACAAGGGACATGAACACCGAAGTATGACGTAGGAACAGGTAACTTGCACAGGGTATACTGGTCAAATCAAGATCCTACATTTGTATATGCCAGTTGTTTTTTTYATTGCGCTCCAATGGGCCAATAAAGAATCTTTACCAACCAGTGAACCATGTTTGTTGGCTACATATGTTGAAAAGGTGTTGTCACTAGTGTAGCTAGTCAAGTGTAAGGATTGCAGCAGAGCTACAGCTTGACATCAACAGATTGAGGGTGTTTTTCATAGTTTTCTCTCTCCTCACCACGTCCTCCGCTGTGACTGAGCAGAGACGATGCAGAGGACACAGACAGTGAGCAACGGTCTGTGTGTGTGC
>NC_036870.1:27551241-27558143 GCF_002910315.2 Salvelinus sp. IW2-2015
CGCTCTGTGTGCGCCTTTGTGTGTATCTGTGTGTCTATTGTGGTCTGTCTGTGTGGTCTGTGTGTTGTGTGTGTGTTCATGCATTGTGTGTGTTGAGAGACAGGTGGGTTGTGTGATGTGATGGTATTAAACTAAATAATACAAGGTCAACATAAAACATATTCATGGGTGAAGGAGGAGGGAGGCGAGGAGGAGAGAGGGAGGGGGGAGAGAGGGAGGGGGGGAGAGAGAGGGAGGGAGGGAGATAGGGAGAGAAGGGGAGGGCGAGAGAGGGAGAGAGGAGGGGAGGAGGGAGATGAGAGGGGAGATAGGGGAGGGAGAGAGAGGGGGGAGAGAGAGGCTGAGAAGAGATGACTATCTGTTGTGTATTTCGTGTAATGCTCAAGGAGAAAGGAGTACAGATAGGGTGTGTTAGTTATGACATCACTCAGGAGAGAAGGACTGTGTGTGAGAGCGAGAGGGGGGATGTGTATGAGATAGTAGACAGAGAGTAGGACTGTTTATGTGAGAGAGGGAGACAGGGAGGAGACTGTTCGTGTGAGAGAGAGAATATGAATTGAATATGAATTGGCTGATTATCTCTACTCTGTCAGAGATACGAAGCAGAGACAGAGCCTTACCAAGTACTGCTGAGTGACCACCGATTGGCAATAAACGCGCAGACATAAAAAGACATGGCTACCCAAAGAGGAGCTGTATGTGGTCACTGCACGACTGGGAGGTCGAGACAGAGATGCACTTTCTCCTTTACTGATAAATATTTCTTCACCAGAGATTCCATTATTCACGGAAATTACTACATTATTCAGAATGTTAACTTATTAAACCCAGAGAATAAACTAAAATGCTCATTGGTAAGAGCAACGGCTCCTCTGGCAGCTAAATATGTATTGCCTGCAATAGCCTGAGGGACACTGTGTAACGCTTTTCGCCGTCAGATGAAGATAGTCGGACCAAAGCGCAGCGTGGTAAGTGTTCATGTTAATTTATTAAATCAGAACACTAAACAAAATAACCAGAGAAGGAACGAAAACGAAACAGTCCTGTAAGGTGCAGCAACACAAAACAGAAAACACTACCCACAAAACACAGTGAGAAAAAGGCTACCTAAGTATGGTTCTCAATCAGAGACAACGATAGACAGCTGCCTCTGATTGGGAACCATACAGGCCCAAAACATAGAAAATAAAATATATCTCTCTCCATTCTATGTTTTGTGTTCTATATTTTATTTTCTGTGTGTTTGGCCGGATGTGGTTCTCAATCAGAGGCAGCTGTCTATCGTTGTCTCTGATTGAGAACCATACTTAGGCAGCCTTTTCCCACCTGTGTTTTGTGGGTAGTTGTTTTCTGTTTAGTGTTGCTGCACCTTACAGGACTGTTTCGTTTTCGTTCATTTCTCTTTGTTATTTTTGTTTAGTGTTCTGATTTAATAAAAATATAACATGAACACTTACCACGCTGCGTTTTGGTCCGATGACTACTCTTCATCCGAAGACGAATATCGTTACACACTGACTAATAACATCTGCATAATAAACAGTAACTTACTCATTATTAGTATTATTGTTATTACTATTATTATTATTATTATTGTTGTGATTATTAATCCAAAAGAGTAATGGTATGGGTAGTAGGGGTGATGATAGTTGTTTAATGATGATGGTAGTTGTAGTACTGATGTAATGGTGAAGATGACAGATAGTTTAGGTAGTTAGTTATATGTTAGTTATAGTTTAATTTTTCATGTTTAGCCTTTTATATCYATTATATTTATACTATTGACTGTTACCATTTTATTGTTGTTATTTTATTTTATATTTGTTTGTATTATTATTTACTAAAATTATATATTATTATTCTTCATTATTTTATTACAATGTATATTGTATACATTGTTGCTTTGGCAATATTGACGCAATGTTTTTCATGCCAATAAAACAGCTTGATTTTGAATTTGATAGCGAGACAGAGGAGGACTGTTTATCTGAGCAAGGGAGACAGAGAGGAGGACTGTTTATGTGAGAGAGGGAGACAGAGAGGAGGACTGTTCATCTGAGAGAGGGAGACAGAGAGGAGGACTGTTTATCTGAGGGGGAGGAACAGAGAGGAGGACTGTTCATCTGAGAGAGGGAGACAGAGAGGAGGACTGTTCATGTGAGAGAGGGAGACAGAGAGGAGGACTGTTTTATGTGAAGAGGGAGACAGAGGAGGACTGTTCATCTGAAGAGGAGACAGAGAGGAGGACTGTTCATCTGAGAGAGGGAGACAGAGAGGAGGACTTGTTCATCTGAGAGAGGGTGAGGACAGAAAGGAGGACTGTTCATTGAGAGAGGGAGACAGAGAGGAGGACTGTTTATGTGAAAGAGGGAGACAGAGAGGAGGACTGTTCATCTGAGAGAGGGAGACAGAGAGGAGGACTGTTCATCTGAGAGAGGGAACAGAGAGGAGGCCTGTTTATGTGAAAGAGGGAGACAGAGAGGAGGACTGTTCATGGTGAGAGAGGAGACAGAGAGGAGGGTTGTTATGTGAGAGATGGAGAGACAGGAGGAGGACTGTTTATGTGAAGAGGGAGAGAGTGGAGAGACAGAGAGGAGGGCTGTTTATGTGAGAGATGGAGAGATAGAGAGAAAGAGAGGAGGGCTGTTTATGTGAGAGATGGAGAGACAGAGGACAGAGAGGAGGGCTGTTTATGTGAGAGAGGGAGACAGGAGGAGGACTGTTTATGTGAAAGAGGAGAGATGGAGAGACAGAGAGGAGGGCTGTTTAGTGAGAGATGGAGAGACAGAGAGACAAGAGGAAGGGCTGTTTATGTGAAAATGGAGAGATAGAGAGGAGGCCTGTTCATGTGAGAGATGGAGAGATGGAGAGACAGAGAGGAGGGCTGTTTATGTGAGAGATGGAGAGATGGAGAGACAGAGAGGAGGCCTGTTTATGTGAGAGATGGAGAGATTTTCTTTAAAAAAATATAGATTTAGAGTTTAGTAAACTTGGATTTTTTGTGGAACTGAGAGAGATACAGCTTTCAAACTGTATTCAACTGTAACTGACTTGATACAGCTTCAACTAGCACTGACGGTGTCAAGTGAGAGGTGTCAAAGACCTTAGCCAACAATGGTAGGGAGAGTCGAATAGTCTACCCCAACAAATGGGAGAGGCCTTAGAAGCTCCTCCTGCTGTTCAGAGGTAATTAAAATACAGTACCCTGTGAGTGTAAAGAATGAATAAGGCAAGAAAAGAGCACAAAATGAAGCTCCTTATGGAAAATCAAGAGACACTTTTTGCTGACTATTACAAAAATGGGAACTCAGCAACCTTATCTTCCACACACAAACCATCCCCTGGCATGGCACGGTGCTATTTAGCACACTACCCCTTGTTAGAGAGGGGGGGTTACGAGGGTGGAAACTCAGATACTTGACAACGAGGACTCTGAGTCAGCTACATAAAATCTATATAAGTCTTGGAACAGTATTGGTACAGGGCAACCCCAAACAGTTTCAGCTGGACTTTCACCTAATCAAAGATTAGCCCAGCAGGAGAAGCTCTCCTTGATAAAGATACCCCCACCCAAGCGGGTCAGACCAGACCTCTTCATCATATAACCCCACAGACGAAGCAACCCTCAGCAGACAGTCAACCCCCCGTACAGAGCACTTTCTCCTCATTGAAATGAAGGATAAATTCACCCAACTTGGAGGTAAGGCAGGTGGAGCTGGAACAGCAGGTGATTACACTCCAGTCAGCACAGACCAGACAACGTCCACACAACAACCCCTTAACCAGACCAGGAGAGCTGGAGGTGGAGAGAGACATATCTGCACTCTGGACAGTGTGAGACAACTTCAACAGGAGAAAGAGCAAGAAGCAGGAGCAAACAAAGCACTAGAGAGAGGATCAGACTGCTGGAGGAGAGGGAGAGGGGATGGAGGAGAGGATCAGACTGCTGGAGGAGAGGTTGAGGGGGATGGCATGGTGAAAGAGAACAACCCACTAGGGAGGTGGCCATCCCCACAGAGACGCCAGCAGAAAGGCCCACCTCGGCACCGGACAAAGTCTGACACACAGCAGAACAGTCCACACCAGACCCTGACCATAGAGTCAACATCACAGCAGAACAGACAAATAAAAACCCCAAGCCCAGCAGCTCTCACCCCCTGAGCACCCCCCCTGTCAGCCACCTGATAGCCCTCCTGACAACCCCCCCACACCCACTGAGAAAAACACAAGACACAGATTGTTCTCCTTATGGACTCAATGGGAAATATATAGAAGAAAAAAAAACTTTTCCCCAAACACAGTGTGTCAAACTCTGGTGTCCAAACACCCAGTGGCGCCCTAGACCTTCTGTCTGAGGACAAACTAGGCTCACTAGCCACATAATAATACACACCGGCACAAACGACCTGAGAGAACAGCAGGAAGGGTGTCACAGCACTGAAGGGAGTGATTGAAAAAGCTTCTTCTACTTTCCCCAATGCCACAAGTGGTTATCTCCACCTGCTACCACGAAAAGACTTCCACCCTGCTACAATACAGCGGGTAAACGCAAGCTTTCCCGTGACTGTGCCTCAAAACCAAATGTTTTCCTGCCCACCACTCCACCCTGGACTTGAAACAGCCTCTATGACCAGGTCCACCTCTATAAGGCAGCAGTGCCCACCTTTGCCCGGACTCTAAAGGACATCGCTCTCCAAACGCAGCCCAACACTTCACACAGGAGCAACAGATCAATAGAACACCCACCCAGACCAGCGAGACACCCTCCAAGACACTGCAGGACCCCCCGTGGACCTAACATAGAGGACCCACGCCAAGGGACTTACATCAGACCACAGCACCCCCAGACACATCCACACCCCACCCCAACCAATCACACCCCCCACATCACCAATGCCCACACCCCATTTAGGCCCCTCAGATCAGACCTATGCCACTCCTGCCCACCCCATGCACCCCACCCCCGCAAAGAGGGCATCAACATGGAAGTCACACATACGCCCAGGTAGTGAGCGGGCAAACAGGCCCAACCCCCCCTCTTACACTCGCCCAAGCCAACGGCATGTCCAGATGCTCAGGCAGGCTCTGCTCACACTTACTGGCCTAGGCCAAAACCACACGGCCAACACATTGGAACTTTATGGAACAAAAAGCCTTCACTAATATCATCCTGGAATATCCAAGGCCTGAGGTCATCTGCCTTTGGCCTAAAGAGCCAGGAACCCGGACTTCACCAAAGAAATCGGTAATGCAGACATTGTCATCCTGCCAAGGAAACATGGTATAGCGGAGACGGACCCACTGGTTGCCCTCTAGGTTACAGAGAGCTGGTAGTCCCATCCACCAAATACCAGGTGTGAAACAGGGAAGGGACTCAGGGGGAATGCTAATTTGGTATAGAGCAGACCTAACTCACTCCATTAAATTAACAAAACAGGAAACATTTTACATTTGGCTAGAAATTCAAAAGGAAATTATCTTAACAGAGAAAATGGCCTCCTGTGTGCTAACCCTATATCCCCCCACTAGAATCCCCATACTTTAATAAAGACAGCTTCTCCATCCTGGAGGGGAAATCAATCATTTCCCAGCCCAGGGACAAGTATTAGTCTGTGGCGACCTAAATGCCAGAACTGGACAAGAACCTGATACCCTCAGCAACACAGGGGACAAACACCTGCCTGCAGGTGACGCATTCCCTCCCCCATATGCCCCCCTTGGCACACTATGACAACATAACCACAAAAACAGGTCACAACTCCTGCAGCTCTCGTCGGCACGCTGGTATGTACATAGTCAATGGTAGGCTTCGAGGGGACTCCTATGGTAGGTTCACCTATAGCTCATCTCTCTGGCAGTAGCACTGTAGACTACTTTATCATGACCTCAACCCAGAGTCTCTCAGAGCGTTCACAGTCAGCCCACTGACACCCCTATCAGACCACAGCAAAATCACAGTCTACTTGAACAGAGCATACTCAATCATCGAGGCATCAAAGCCAAAGGAACTGAGTAACATTAAGAAATGCTATAGATGGAAGGAATGCAGTTGGAAACCTACCAAAAAACAATTAGGCAACAGCAAATTCAATCCTTTTAGACAACTTCCTGGTAAAATGTTCCACTGCAATAGTGAAGGTGTAAACTTGGGCAGTAGAAAATCTTAACAGTATATTGACCTCTCAGCTTCCCTATCAAATCTAAAAATCTCAAATAGAAAACCGAGAAAATGAACAACAATGACAAATGGTTTGATAAAGAATGCAAAAATCTAGAAATAAAATTGGAGAAACCTGTCCAACCAAAAACATGAGACCCGGAAAACCTGAGTCTACGCCTTCACTATGGTGAATCACTAAAACAATACAGAAATACACTACGGAAAAAGAAGGAACAGCACGTCAGAAATCAGCTCAATGTAATTGAAGACTCCATAGACTCTAACCAATTCTGGGAAAAATTGGAAAACACTAAACAAACAACAACACGAAGAATTATCTATCCAAAATGGAGATGTATGGGTAAACCACTTCTCCAATCTTTTTGGCTCTATAACAAAGAATAAAGAGCAAAAACATATAACATGATCAAATACAAAATCCTAGAATCAACTATTAAAGACTACCAGAACCCACTGGATTCTCCAATTACCTTGAATGAGTTACAGGACAAAATAAAAACCCTCCAACCCAAAAAAGGCCTGTGGTGTTGATGGTATCCTTAATGAAATGATCAAATATACAGACAAACAAATTCCAATTGGCTATACTAAAACTCTTTAACATCGTCCTTAGCTCTGGCATCTTCCCCAATATTTGGAACCAAGGACTGATCACCCCAATCACAAAAGTGGAGACAAATTTGACCCCAATAACTACCGTGGAATATGCGTCAACAGTAAC
>NC_036870.1:27560281-27613790 GCF_002910315.2 Salvelinus sp. IW2-2015
TGACATTCCACAGTGTGCCTCACAGCAGCAAGATTTGTGACTGTTGCAACCCAAGAAGAAGGGCACCGTGAAGAACAAACACAATTCGTTTAAATACTAACCCATCATTTATGCTTATTTCTTTAACTTGTGTGTTTAACCATTTGTACATTGTTACAACACTGTATATATATAATATGACATTTGTAATGTCTTTCTTGTTTTGAAACTTCTGTATGTGTAATGTTTACTGTTAATTTGTATTGTTTATTTCACTTTTGTGTATTATCTACCTCACTTGCTTTGGCAATGTTAACACATGTTTCCCATGCCAATAAAGCCCCTTGAATTGAATTGAATTGAATTGAATTGTGAGAGAGAGAGAARGGCCTGGACCAAACAACTGGCTGATTTCGCCTCTCTGGGCCTCAGTCTGTCGGTGTGGATTTTAGAAGCAGACTGAGTATTCTGCCTCCGCTCTACACTGGAGGAGGGCCTTAATGGCTTTTTGGTGTGTGTAAGAAAGTGAAGTGATTGAAAGAAACCACCTTCCTCCCTCTCTCCGCTTACCTCCATCCATCCCCCACTCTCAGTCAATCAATGTTAGACTCTCACTGAATACTCTGGGGTTTGTTGTATAAATGTTACCACAGGGAGTCTTGGATGCTCAGTGCCTACACTCRTCCTCTCCTCCTCCCCATCCCTCTTTTCCTTCCTCCTTCTCCATATCCATTTATGAGATCTCAATGGCAATCTGGTAAACACGTGTCTTGTAGGTCCCAGCTCTCAGAATTTCCGGAACTGCATGTCTTCGGGGTCATTCGAAAATCAAGGAGAGGTGATATTCACCATCGCTGGACCAGTCTATTACCCAGCGATGGTGAACAAACACACAGTCACACACACGCACACACACACACACACGCACGCACACACACACACTGTAATGTTACTGGTCCTACCCTTAGGCCTGTAGGTGAATGTATGTGTACCTTAGTGATGACTGACTACAGTATATGAGTATTTTGCCTGTTTGTCAATAGATAATGTTTGGGACCATTTGACCTTAATTGAGGCTTGAAACCCCCCTCGTCCCCTATGGGAAACCCTGTACCGTTAGTGATCCAAATACAGCTGAACCACAGGACAGAACAGAGAAAGAGAGATGGGTTCCCATGTTCTCAATGTCAGATTAGTAAGGCCTGTTGAAGGAGCTGGATTTGAATTGACTAGGAACTGTTACTGGAATGTTTGATTTAGTTCCTTGATTTGGATATTGTGTAGGTGGATGTTGTCAGTTAGGGAACCTGCTTCTGTATTGGAGTTTCTACTTGTTAAATCATCAAAAAACATAAATAAATAGTCATGTGATACAATAATTTGTTGCCGCAGACCGTTTCCCCCACCTCTCTGTATGGTGCATTTCAATGTCTGCATCCAAAATTGCACCCTATTCCCTTTATAGTCCACTACCTTTGACCAGGGGCCCATAGGGCTCTGGTCAAAAGTAGTGCGCTATATAGGGAATTGGGTGCCATTTGGGACATATGCTATGTCTAGTTGAGAGGATTAGTTAGGTCAGTCTGTGCATCAGTGAAYTAGGTTATCTAATCTGCTTTAAAGCTGACGTCGTAGTACTGCAATACCCAGTCGGTGGATTGGTCTCAGTTGAACTTTGACCTCTTTGACTAAAGGTGGTATTTACAGGACGCACATGGTCAGTTACTATGTGGACGTATGCCAAGAGATAGTATCTGTGGATCCTATACACCAATAGGCTTTCAGTACATATTAGTGGAATGGTGTACTCTACAATGTATTACTATATTTCTATATTAGATTAATATCAATATTAACAGCATGTTTTTATTCAGCATGCATTTGTTTAAAATTGTAATGCTTTGGAATTGTGATATGTCTCCAGGCCTAAATTGCATGCCATTTCATCATTCACTTTTTTTTAAAGTCTGTATTTTTCTGCCTTTTGCCAGTGTGAACCTACAGTAGGTAAATCTTTATTGAAACCCTGTATTATGAAATGGCCTTCTCTTTCTCTCTCCCCCATTACTTGACATGCTCCCTATAGGAATACCATGCTCTCTCAGGTAACTCCCGTTCAGGCAGACGAAATCTCCTACGTTCCGCTCCTCCGGGTCATTCGCTCTGACTCTCTCTTCTCGCCAACCTCTCCTCCTAGTCCAACGCCTAACACTATCATACCTGCCGCCCCCTCTCACCCGCCCAGGGGAGGAGGAAGGACCCAACTCCACCGTGCTTTTTGTTTTTCCAAAATACCTTTTGTCCCCGACATCTCACACGTCCAGAGACTAGCTACAAATCGAACAGAAAATGGAATGGACACGCTAAGAACACCTAATGTTGGGGGCAGGATGATTCCATTTCGTAATACGGGGAGGTAAATACCGTGACATTGCGCGTCATCTGCATCCATTCTACTAACGATCTCCTCCCATGCTCCCCAAGGGGGCATGGAAATAGAAGAACCCAATAGCGCATCATCCTCGCGTTCTGCTTTGCTCCCCCTGGCTACCGTTAAGACACTTAGTCGTCTCGTACGTACCTCCCCTCTAACCCTGCAGCTCTCTCCACTCCTACTCTCTCTCCCCCCGGGTCATCCATACGCAAACACCGTGTATCGACTCTCGCCAGTCGTCATATCGTCTCTCATACTCTCTGCAGTCTCGAGTGAATAAACCGTCTCGTACCTGCATTCTACGTCGCCCTCCTCAAACCAAAAGACCCAACCTATGTGCAAGCCCGCCACCGATATCGCAGGAAAAAGGCCTTCGCTCGTACCACGCGCATCGTCTCGTCATCAGTCTCTTAACGTCCTCTGACTCACCCCTTCTCCCTACTCACAATCTGCCCGTACAGTGGGCGTACTCGTCTCTCTGCTCCTAACTTCTCTCTCTCTCTCGTGAACCAACTACATAAGCCCATGCACTCGCGTCGAACATATATACTCTCCATGTACGTCCCGTGCTCTCTCTACTTCATACCCTCTCTCATCTCGCAAGACCTCTCATGCTCATACTCAGGGTCTCCTCCTCATCTCTACCCTCAGTGCGACCAGCAAGAAAAAATCCCGGGCCTCCCTAACCCAAGGCCCCAGCGGACCCTCGCTCTCGTCAACGGATACATCTTCCTCTCTACAATGAACCGCCACCCGCCAAGGAACCTTCTCTAACTACATCCTCTCTCTCAGACACACTGCATCTGTCTCTTCACCTACTGCTCTCTACGACTCTCTCCTCTCTCTCCTCATCTACATCTCGCTCGTACCTTCTACATCTGTCTCTCTCCCCATCTCTCTCTCTCTCGCCCCCATCTCTCTGGAATTGGCATGTCATATATTAATCACCCTGTGATGTTGTGATGTTGTGATGTTTGTTGATATGTGATTCTGTATCTGTGTTATGTTGTGACGCGTGACGATGGCCTGATGCGTTGTCGATGTGTGACGTTCGCGACGGCTATGTGGTGATTAGCTAAGCGGAACAGCCTGTGGTGTCGAGAGCAGACTGTGTGTGAGTACAGTGCTCTCCATCAAGGCTTACACACACACACCAGACAACACCACACACAGGTTTCTTATGTAGTGCAGTAAATTTGGTTTAAATGGCGACAGGTGCAGCTGCTGCAGTTCCACTGCTAGGCATTTCATCATGGTTAGCACCCTCTGATTATCTCTTGTTGTTATCGCAATATCACACACACATGCACCTGGACCTTTTATGGAGTGAGCTTCCAGATCAATGCCACAGAAATGTTTGCTCTTTGTTGTGCCATTGTGTTGAATACGATTGTATGGACATTGTGTTCTTACTGAGAGAAGGGAGAAACATTCTTAATATTACATCATCTCCAGTTCATTGCAGTCTAACACATTGTATTAATATCTTGATTTCACCAATGCTTTGTATGACTTATGGTTGTTATGGTGACCATGGATGTCTCACAGCACCAAAACTGTAGGTCATTCTAAAATACAATATTCTGAATGGAAATGTGTTTCCAGTGTTTAATCCTGAAGGTCATTCAGACATTAGGGTGGACATGATGAGGCCTATAGAATTTTCATCAACATCGGCTGCTGTGCTGAAATGGGACCCTGTTCCCTATAACGGTTATTACCAGAGCACTATGGGTTATTTAAGAGCAGCCCTTTTGTCCAGAGCACTATGGGTTATTTAAGAGCGAACCTTTTGTCCAGAGCACTATGGGTTATTTAAGAGCAGCCTTTTGTCCAGAGCACTATGGTTATTAAGAGCAGACCTTTTGTTCCAGAGCACTATGGGTTATTAAGACGCAAGCCTTTTGTCCAGAGCAGCTATGGGTATACTTAAGAGCAGCCCTTTTGTCCAGAGCACTATGGGTTATTTAAGAGCAGCCCTTTTGTCCAGAGCACTATGGTTTATTAAGAGCAGCCCTTTTGTCCAGAGCACTATGGGTATTTAAGAGCAGACCTCTACGGACTTATGTATTTAAGAGCAGGCCCTTTTGGTCCAGAGCACTATGGGTTATTTTAATTAGAGCAGCACCTTTTGACCAGAGCACTATGGTTATTTAAGAGCAGCTCTTTTGCCAGAGCACTATGGGTTATTTAAGAGCAGCCCTTTTGTCCAGAGCACTATGGGTTATTTAAGAGCAGCCCTTTTGCCAGAGCACTATGGGTTATTTAAGAGCAGCCCTTTTGTCCAGAGCACTATGCCTTTTATTAAGAGCAGCCCTTTTGTCCAGAGCACTTATGGGTTTATTTAAGAGCAGCCCTTTTGTCGAGCCAGCACTATGGGTTACTTTAAGAGGCAGCACCGTTATTGTCCAGAGCACTATGGGTTATTTAAGAGCAGCCCTTTTGTCCAGAGCACTATGGGTTATTTAAGAGCAGCCCTTTTGACCAGAGCACTATGGGTTATTTAAGAGCAGCTCTTGCCTAGGCATTTGTTTTAGTACTGCTGTCCTTTCAATTATCTTTCCATCCACAGTCATGTACAGTAGGTGATCTTGATGTCCTCTCACCATATTCTCATCAGCTCCCCATGGTGGCAGTAGTATGCTATGGGGTTAGCACCGGCCATCTTCTGCAGTACTTAGCTACTCTGTTCAGGGTTAACACCGGCTGTCTTCGGCAGTACATAGCTACATTGTTCAGGGTTAGCACTGGCCGTCTTCGGCAGTACTTACCTACTTTGTTCAGGGTTAGCACCGGCCGTCTTCGGCAGTACTTAGCTACTCTGTTCAGGGTTAACACTGGCTGTCTTCGGCAGTACATAGCTACATTGTTCAGGGTTAACACCGGCCGTCTTCGGCAGTACTTACCTACTTTGTTCAGGGTTAACACCGGCCGTCTTTGGCAGTACTTAGCTACTTCGTTCAGGGTTAGCACCGGCCGTCTTTGGCAGTACTTAGCTACTTTGTTCAGGGTTAGCACTGTGGTCAGTGTCTCTCCCTGAGAGTGGTCGTGGAGTGCCTCTGTGTCTGAGCCCAAACAAGGGGCAGTGACGGGGGACTGGGTCTGGCCTGTCCTTCTCCTCTCTTCTCTTCTATTCTCATCTCCCCTTCTCTCTCCATCACTCCATCCACCATTAACCCCTAAACATCTCCGCTGTCTGAATAGTTTCTGATGAATGCTTCTGTGATTATGTCTCCCAATCACATGCTAAATATACAGTAGCTGTCAAAAACCAAGCTCTACCAAGCTCCACCAAGCTCCCGGCCCGGCCACCTCCTTTATTTACCGCTCAAAGCGGTGCTGTGTGGGTTGCTGTGGCAACCTGGCGCGGGTCAAAGCACCGCCAGTAAGCCAGATTGTGTGGCTGTATGTTCGACAGAAGTAGAGGGAGAGAGAGAATGAGAGAGCAAGAGAAAGAGGGAAAGCGGACTGGCCTGCATGTGTTCGACAGCGCAAAAAAAAGCCTAACCCCCTCCCCCATCTCTCTCTCTCTTTCCCTCCCTCTCTGGTGGAGAAAATAGCCCCGGCATAGTGCTGGTTGGCCACCACTTTGTGACCGTTGAATGGGAGGCTTTTGGCTGTGATTGGACCAGGGTGAGGAATAATGGCTGGGGGTGTAGAGTGAGGTCACGTGTCTCGTTCCCGGGGCTACGAACAAGTATTTCATCACAGACCTCACTGGAATGTACTGTATGTCTGTTTCATCCGATCTCCTAGACCTATAGTGTTTGAAGAAAAACTATAACTAGCATGCTGTTTACATCTGAAGGATTCACAGGGAAGGATGATGAAGAAGGTGTGGAACAGGAGTAGTAACAGGAGGCTGTAGGAGAAGCTCTGTTTGATGGCTTGTGTGAAACACAGATCTACCCCCCCCCCCCCCCCTCCACTCTGTTCTTTTGAAATCTACAGTATGAGAATGTTTCTACATGCATTCCTTAATGATGTACAGAATGATGTCAGTTATGATAAGCAAGCAGGCCTCGACAGGCCATTTCATATTCAATCAATGCATGGCATTTGTTTTCTGAAATTGAATGATGTATCCTCTAGTTGTTGTCATGGACACCTAAGGGAATAATCTGTGTTAACGTCATCTGTTACTCCAAGTAGAGTTTGTGCTTTCAACAACACCTCTTCCCTGTGGCACTGTAACTAACAGAACAGCTAAGCTGCTGTAGTTTGGCTGCTGGTTTGTGAAGACATTTTGTGTTTGTATTTATTATCGATCCCCGTTAGCGGCTGCCGAGGCCGGGGTATTTATTATTGGATCCCCGTTAGCGGCTGCCGAGGCCGGCGGTATTTATTATGGATCCCCGTTAGCGGCTGCCGAGGCCAGGGGTATTTATTATGGATCCCCCGTTAGCGGCTGCCCGAGGCCGGGGTATTTATTATGGATCCCCCTTTAGCGCGCTGCCGAGGCCGGGTGTATATTATGGATCCCCGTTAGCGCTGCCCGACGGCCGGCGGTATCTTATTATGGATCCCCGTTAGCGGCTGCCGAGGCCGGGGTATTTATTATGGATCCCCGTTAGCGGCTGCCGAGGCCGGGGTACTACTCTTCATGGGGTCCAGCACAAATTAAGGCAGTCTACATTATAATACAATTATTAAACATTAAAATAGATATTTCAACATATTTCACAATATGTGTTTCCTCCGTCCACTACTCTACTACAACACACTATCCGGGTGTGCGTGTGTGTATAGTGTGTATAGTGTGTATGTTATGTGTGTATAGTGTGTATGTTATGTGTGTATAGTGTGTATGTTATATGTGTTTGTATGTGTGTGTTTGTACCTGTGTGTGTGACTCTTCACAGTCCTCGCTGTTTAATAAGGTGTATTTTTATCCGTTGACCAGGAATGTTCTCTTCATAAGTGTGTGAATTGGACAATTTTCCTGTCAAAATGTAACAAGTACTTTTGGGTGTCACTCCACTAAACTTGCATCTCTGAAGTAAAGATCTACTGACTCTGGGTACCTTTCTTCCCCAGACAAATATGGTAACAACCTGATTGATTGACGTAAAACAAAACTTTGATAAAAACAATGGGATAGATTGAAATAGATAAAGGAATTTGGGTAAACTGTTCATTTTTACAGCATTACAGCATCCTTCCTATAAGTGACAGTGGTAAGCTATCCAATCTCTGAAAATCAGATTTGATTTCCGTAAGGAGGGGAGCAATGTTTGCAGAGAGCATGTAAAAGAGCATGTAATGAACGAGTTACGTTCACTCCAAGGTATTTGAAACCTGAGCGGCTAAGCTGAAAAGGCAAGTCTGTTTGCTGGAGCTGTAGCGCTGCTGGATTGATTGGGAAGCACTCACATATCTGGAGATTCAGCTTGTAACCAGATAATGGGCCAAAGTTCTCCAGAATAGAAAAGATAGAAGGTAAACAGATTACAGGGTTATTTACATAGAGTAACAAATCATCTGCATATAATGATAACATATGTTCAACTCCTTCTCATGTTACACCTTGGAAAGAGGAGAATGCTCTTAAAGCTATTGAAAGGGGCTCAATAACAATGGCAAATAATAAAGGGGACAGTGGGCAGCCTTGGCGTGTCCCAGGTTCCAGGGCAAAATAATCAGAAAGGTTGTCATTGTTACAGACACTGTCCTGGGGAGATGTATACAAGAGACAAATCCAAAAACAGCAAATTACCACCTCAGGGGAGTTGGAGAATTGTTTAGAATAAATTATGTTAAACAGCGTCCGAATATATATTTTTTTATATCTGTTCTTTATGTAGCCGGTTTGTTCCTGTGATATGATTCCTGGTAAGACTACTTCCAGACGCCTCTCTAACCACCTTCGCCAGCACCTTTACATCCACATTAAGGAGGTTTAGGGGCCTAAAATGTTGTAGTTGGGTAAGTTTCCTGAACATGGTGTCTGAACATGTATGAATGATCAATGGGGCATAATAAAGGCGTGAAAAGTCCTAAATAACGTTATATGGAAGAAAAAAGGAAAAAAGAAAAGCCTGGAATTGTAGCCATGCATTACTACGCTAGCCATCCCAAACATGTAGTTTAAATAACAATTACACAAGACAGTATTAGTCATTTTTATCAGAGTTCAATAGTGTTTCTGCAGAGTAGAAAAGGAATTGCAGCAGGGGGAAAAAGGCCCTGCAATAAAAATCAAAACATACCTTCGACTTGGAGGGTAGGCTAGGTTAAGCTTGCTACCTGGCAAAAGAGTAGGTCATAGATTCAAGATATGGCTCAGAAGTGACTCTCGAACCAACACTGGGCGTCCTCATGGAAGTCGAACTGTAGCTTCCCCCCGTCATGTTCAATGTGGAGACGAGCAGGGAAGCAGAGTGAGAATTGAACTTTTATCTGAGGTTGCATTTCACGTTGAGGAATTTAGCTCTTTTTTTGGCGACAGTCGAGCTGAGGTCAGGAAAGATGAACACCTTGAGTCCGCAGAAGTGTAGCTGGTCTCTGCCCTTCCTCTTGAGGATGCACTGCTTGTCACGGTAGTAGTGAAAGCAGACGATAAACACTCTAGGCTTGGAGTTGTCAGCTGCGCCCACTAGGGAGGGGCCAATGCGGGGGGCTCTATCCAGCTTCGGGGGTGATGGAACAATGGCTTGACCCAGCACCTCCGCGAATAAGTCGGAAATGAACTAATGTAAAAAGCCGTCCCCTCCTTCAAGTTTCTCTGGTATACCAACAACTGGAAGATTGCAACAGCGAGAAGTGGATTCCAGGTCATCGGTCTTTGTCAATCAGCTTTTGGTTTTCGGAGCTCAGACGGGAGACCGTTTTCTGAAGTGCTACTATGTGGTCACTGTAGTCACACAGGTCATGTTCAAAGCCATCAAGCCGGCGGCCTTGTTCATCTACAGCGGCTCGGATACCATCCAGGACGGTGGAGAAGGCGGCCAGAGCAGCATCGATGGCGGCCAGAGGCCAGAGCAGTATCGATGGCAGTTTTGAGCTGTGACAAGGGTAGTTGTCATTTACGAGATTAGAACCACACAGAGGTTCTGAAGATCTGTAGAGAGTGTGACCACATGACACTCTGTAACGGTTGGACTGGAGTCGACGCCATTACCATTCACGTTTGCCATCATGATTGAAACATTAGTTACAGGTCTTCTGCTCCTCAGATCGTGTGACATTTTAATCAAAAAGGTAACTTACGAACTCATCAATCAAATCCGATATGTAAGAAAGTGTAATGCAAACAGACAATTGGGCTAAATGGACTAATGCGCCTCATCCACAAGCTTCTTCTCCATTCACATGCTAAACCGGAAGCCTACGTGTACATTTAAAGGCCAGCCGTGCTGCCCTGTTCTGGGCGAGTTGTAATTTTCCCAATTCCCTCTTTGTGGCACCTGACCACACAACTGGCCAGTAGTCCAGGTGTAACAAAACTAGGGCATGTAGGACCTACCTTGTTGATATTGTTGTTAAGAAGGCAGAGCAGGGCTTTATTATCGACAGACTTCTCCCCATCTTAGCTAGTGCGTCAAATATGTTTTGACCATAGCAGTTTAATATGGCTGCAATCCCGTTAACGGGATGATATGACAACAGCCAGTGAAAGTGCAGGGCGCCAAATTCAAACAACAGAAATCTCATAATTAAAATTCCTCAAACATACATGTATCTTATACCATTTTAAAGGTAATCTTGTTGTTAATCGCACCAAAGTGTCCGATTTRAAATAGGCTTTACAGCGAAAGCACCACAAACGATTATGTTAGGTCACCGCAAAATCACAGAAAAACACTGTCATTTTCCCAGCCAAAGACAGGAGTCACAAAAAGCAGAAATAGAGATAAAATCAATCACTAACCTTTGATGATCTTCATCAGATGACACTCATAGGACTTCATGTTACACAATACATATATGTTTTGTTCGATAAAGCTCATATTTATATCCAAAAACCTCAGTTTACATTGGCGCCATGTTCAGAAATGCCTCCAAATATCCGGAGAAATTGCAGAGAGCCACGTCAAATAACATAAATACTCATCATAAACTTTGATGAAAGATACATGTTTTACATAGAATTAAAGATGCACTTGTTCTTAATGCAACCGCTGTGTCAGATTTCAAAAAGCTTTACAGCAAAAGCACAATATTCAATAATCTGAGAACAGTGTTCAGCCACAAAAGGAAGCTGCCAAATTGTGCAGTCAACAAAACTCATAAAAAGCATTATAAATCTTCACTTACCTTTGATGATTTTTTCGCAATGCACTCCCAGGACTCCCACTTCCACAAGAAATTATTGTTTTGTTCGGTAATGTCCATCATTTATGTCCAAATAGCTATTTTTGTTAGCGTGTTTGGTAAACAAATCCAAAGTCAGGAAGCGCGTTCACTAAAAACAGATGAAATGTCAAAAGGTTCCGTAACAGTCAGTAGAAACATGTCAAACGATGTATTGAATCAATCTTTAGAATGTTTTTAACATAAATCTTCAATAAAGTTCCAACCGGAGAATTACATTGACTTCAGATGTGCGATGGAACAGAGCTCCCTTTCATGTGAACGCGCATGGTCAGAGCATGGCCAGGTCATGGTAGACCTGACTATTTCCTGTCTCCTTCGGCCCCACTTCACAGTAGAGGCATCAGACAAGGTTCTACAGACTGTTGACATCTAGTGGAAGCAAACTCATCCATATCCCACTGTGTGTTCAATAGGGGCTGTGTTGAAAATCGACAAACCTCAGAATTTCCACTTCCTGTTTGGATTTCTTCTCAGGTTTTTGCCTGCCATATGAGTTCTGTTATACTCACAGACATCATTCAAACAGTTTTAGAAACTTCAGAGTGTTTTCTATCCAATACGAATAATAATATGCATATATTAGCAACTGGGACTGAGGAGCAGGCAGTTTACTATGTGCACCTTTCATCCAAGCTACTCAATACTGCACTGCAGCCATAAGAAGTTAAAATCCAGGGTTACTCCAAGCAATTTTGTCTCCTCCTTTAGTTGAGGTTTAGGGTTTAGTGAACGATTTGTCCCAAATACAATGCTTTTAGTTTTTGAAATATTTAGGACTAACTTATATCTTGCTACCCATTCTGAAACTGACTGCAGCTCTTTGTTTAGTGTTACTACAGCTACTTCTCACTGCAGTAGCTGACATGTATAGTGTTGAGTCATCTGCATACATAGACAAATGGGCTTTATTCAGAGCCAGTGGTAGGTCATTAGTAAAGATTGACAAAAGTAAGGGGCCTAGACAGCTGCCCTGGGGAATGCCTGATTCTTCCTGGATTATGTTGGAGAACCATTACCATTAAAGAATGCCCTCGGTGTATAGCAGGTGGTGTAAAGCCATAACATATATGTTTTTCCAGCAGCAGATCAATAATGTAAAAAGCCGCACTGATGGCGGACTGAAGACGGTGGACTGAACGTAGTTATGTAGAGCACCTCAAGATAAAGACTGAAGACGGTGGACTGAACGTAGTTATGTAGAGCACCTCAAGATAAAGACTGAAGACGGTGGACTGAACGTAGTTATGTAGAGCACCTCAAGATAAAGACTGAAGACGGTGGACTGAACGTAGTTATGTAGAGCACCTCAAGAATAAAGACTGAAGACGGTGGACTGAACGTAGTTATGTAGAGCACCTCAGATAAAGACTGAAGAGGTGGACTGAACGTAGTTATTAGAGCACCTCAAGATAAAGACTGAAGACGGTGGACTGAAGTAGTTTGTGAGAGCACCTCAAGATAAAGACTGAAGACGGTGGACTGAACGTAGTTATGTAGAGCACCTCAAGATAAAGACTGAAGACGGTGGACTGAACGTAGTTATGTAGAGCACCTCAAGATAAAAACGTATATTCAATATCGGTAAATTGGATTATAATATTTAGCACTACACAATCTGGAGGATGATAACCTTCAATCTGGATAACCAACACAAAAAAATCTTAAGACTAGAGAAATTTAGCGACAAATATTACGAAAACAAGCAACATCCAAACATGACGGAGAGTAAGACAGGGGAACCTATTTCAAAACGAAAACGTGATCTTCTACAGACACAGACGATTTCATATTTTCACCACTGGAAATGGTAAAGGTCGAAACCGATCTGTTAGAATCAATAAATGAACCTGGGTATACTTGAATTAGTCAGTAAGGATATAAAAGAGTTGAAGGCAAGCCTCGAGATGAGGGATGAAAAAGCTGCGACATTGGAGACTGATACAAACAGCTAAAGGAACAGTCAGTCAGATTGAAACCAAAGTTAATGAACTTAAAAGGAGACACACGTTCTGAGGGAAGCCTTACTTGACATACAGACTAGATCCCGGCACAGCCAGAAGAGGACTGGCCACCCTCATAGCCTGGTTCCTCTCTAGGTTTCTTCTAGGTTTTGGCCTTTCTAGGGAGTTTTTCCTAGCCACCGTGCTTCTACACCTGCATTACTAGCTGTTTGGGGTTTTGGCTGGGTGTCTGTACAGCACTTCGAGATATTAGCTGATGTACGAAGGGCTATATAAAAATAAAATTGATTGAAAAAAAAAAAATTAAAAAAAATTGATTGATTGATTGATTGATCCATGAGAGAGAATATAGTACTTACAGGTATCCAAGAGAAAGAAGGAGAAGTTCCTGAATCTGTAGTTAGAGAGTTCCTCCTTACAGCGCTTCAGATTCCATGCAAAGCTATCAACAAAATCCAACTCGAATGTGTACACCGCTTCGGAAAGAGAGGGCAGAGGTATGAACGCCCAATCGTTGCCAAATTTGCTTCATTCAAAAATAAAATAATGGTTTAAAGCCTGGGTAAAAGACTTGCTGGGACCCAAATTGGCATGAATGACCAGTTCCCGAAGGAAATTGCAGAACGGTGTGAAGTTCTGTATCCAATTTTTAAGGAAAATAGATTAAAAGGGAAACGAGTAGCTCTCGTCGTCGATAAACTATATATTGATAACCAGTTGTTCACAGACACAAAGACTACTCCATGGTTGCAAAGTTCTTATAGATGAGGAAAATGATGAAACACAATTCTAGCCCGGTTATGGATTGTAATAATACAACAAAAAATATAGCTTTTCTATGTATCTTCAAATATAACTAATTGGAACACAAAGCACTAATTCAACATGGTGAAGATAAAAACTCAGTAAACAGAAGGCACAGTATGTGTAGATGGTGTGGTGTGTGTTTTTTTATGTTTGGGAAAGTGTGGCGTTGAGTGAGAAAGGAAATGGTTGCATATCCCAGAACCAATGTATTGCTGTGAGCGGGGGTGTGAGAGAGCTTTCAATGTTGTTCAGATGATGGATATACTTTTTATAATGAATTACACATCTTATTTATTTATTTATTTATTGTCCTATCATGGTGGAACTTTGTTTTAAAATAAATTCTACATTTAATTTGTTTATTGTCCTATCATGGGGAGTAAAATGTTTAAATAAATTATACATCTAATTTATTTATTTATGATCCTATATTGATGGAACGGTCCACAACCCTATACCCTAGACACCCACCTGAATGACCCAGATACTAAGGAGAAGTCCCTAACTGTTTAATGGGCCTGCTGCAAGTGGTCAGAGACCTAGAGCAGCACTGCCCCCTCAAGATTCTGAGCCTGCTTGGCAGGGTTGGTCCTGGAAAGCCAAAGCCCCCTAAAGGGAGAGCATAATATACAAGGAAATTCTCAAAGCTGCTAATGAGAACCTTGACGACCTTGTACCTAGCCGGTGGGGATTCCAGTGGGGTGCCCCCACCCAGGCAGTGGCAGTGCTGGCAAAAGTAGCTGCAGTAACCCATGGGGAGAGGGTCACACTCGGACATTCAGAGAGGGGGTATATTATTGTGGCACTGGTGGCACAAAATCAAAAGTCTGACTGCATGGAGATGCTTGGGAATATGGTCAGTACGGGGGACCATGTTGTGGGTGTTTCTGGGAAAAGGGGTACATTTGACCTCCATCATCTACGACGTGACAATGGTTAATAAAAATACCTTTCTTGAGTTGGGCTCTGGGATGATGCAACTGTTCTATTCTACTGAAACAATAGAATACTATGAAATATCGGGGACACCAGGCCTGGTTTTCATAGCTGATTTTGAAAAGGCTTTTGATAAAGTACGAATGGAGTTTATATATAAATGCCTAAAATATTTTGATTTTGGGGAATCTCTTATAAAATGGGTTAAAGTTATGTATCGTAACCCTAGGTGTAAAATAGTAAATAATGGCTACATCTCAGAAAGTTTTAAACTATCTAGAGGGGTTAAACAAGGTTGTCCACTATCGGCATATCTATGTATTGTTGCTATTGAAATGTTAGCTGTTAAAATTAGATCCAACAGTAATATTAAGGGATTAGAAATCCGTGGCTTAAAAACTAAGGTGTCATTGTACGCTGATGATTCATGTTTTTTTTTAAACCACAATTAAAATCTCTCCACAAGATCTAAATACTTTTGCTATCCTCTCTGGATTAAAACCAAATTATGATAAATGTACTATATTACGTATTGGATCACAAAAAAATGCTAATTTTACATTACTGTGTAGTTTCCATATTAAATGGTCTGACGGAGATGTAAACATACTCGGTATGCAAATCCCCCCCAAAATATATTTTTATAGAAAGTTAGCAAAAATAGATAAGATCTTGTTATCATGGAAAGGAAAATACCTGTCTATTTGTGGAAAAATCCCTGTGATTAACTCTTTAGTCATATCACAGTTTAGCTATTTGCTTATGGTTTTGCCTACACCTAGTGACCTGCTTTTTATATTATATGAACAAAAAATATTCAATTTTATTTGAGTCCGATCCCTGCTACACTCTCTCTTCTCATGAAGAGAGGGAAGGCTGCCGTTACAACAAGTCTTAGAAAGTTGGTTGCAATTTCAGTTTAATCCACCTGAAAAGACAGAACAAATAATACAACAAATATTGTGGTTAATTTCAAATATACTAATTGATAAAAAAACATATTTTTCGAAGAAAAAAMAAGAGAAAAAAAAGGTGTAATTGTAGTGCATGATATCATAAATAGGACTGGTGGAATTATGTCACATATGCAGCTAACACAGACACATGGAAATGTCTGCTCTACCCAAAATTACAACCATCTAATTGCAGCATTACCACAAAAATGGAAGAGGCAAGTAGAAGGGGAAAAAAGTAAGGAACTTGTACGTCGGCCCTGCATTAAAGAACATAAATAGTTAAAGAAAAGTGTGATAAATAAAAACATATACCAATTTAATTTAAGGACCAAAAGACTGACAGCTGTGCCATATAAATTGCAAAATAGTTGGGAAGAGATTTTCGATGTACCCATTCCATGGCACATGGTTTATGAATTGATACGCAAAACAACGCCGGATTCAAAATTCAATTTAAATTACTATACAAACTTCTTGTAACCAATAGAATGTTATATATATGGGGGATACAATCTTCCCAGCTCTGCAGATTCTGCTGTGAGGAGGCAGAGTCATTAGATCATTTATTTTGGTATTGTCCATATGTAGCTCGTTTTTGGTCACAGGTCCAGGAATGCCTGAAGAATTGCAACATTTGCCTAGAACTAACYCTGCAGATAGCAATACTGGGTGATTTGAAAAGCCATAGTCAATCAATCAATAATACAATCATTATTTTAGCAAAAACAAAAACAAAAACATATAACATAGATTTGGATACTGCTTTACAGCAAATTTGTGATCAATACATAAAGATGTGATCAATACATGTTGATAATTTCATTCCTGTGCTGTTTGTAAATACCCTGGCAGATTGACTGATAACCTGAACCAGGTTGCAGGAACTGGTTACAGTGGGTGGGCAGCTTAATGAAAGCCAGTCGATATTTAGGTCACCCAGAAAATATAAGTCTCTGTTGATATCACATATATTATCAAGCATTTCACACATATTATCCAGATACTGATTGTTAGCACTTGGTGGTCTATAGCTACTTCCTATAAGAATGTGCAGATGCATCTGTAGTCATATTACTTCAACTGTATGTGACATTAGATCCTCTCCAAGCTTTACTGTAATGTAGCTCTGAATATAGACTGCAACACCACCCCCTTTGGTATTTCTGTCTTTTCTGTAGAAATTGTAACCCTGTATTGCTACCATTATATTATCAAAGGTATTATCTAAGTGGGTTTCAGAGATAGTCAGTATATGAATGTCCTCTGTTACTAGCAAGTTATCAATTTCATGAACCTTGTTTCTTATGCTACATGTGTTAATCTTACGGATCATTGGGACACTACCGTCCCACCTGGCCAACATCCGTTGAAATTGCGGAGCGCCAAATTCAAATGACAGAAATCGTAATATTAAACATTCATGAAAATACAAGTGTCATACATCATTTAAAAGCTTAACTTCTTGTTATCCAGCCGCGTTGTCAGATTTCAAAAAGGCTTTACGGCGATAGCACACTATGCGATTATCTGAGGACAGCGCCACACACACAAAAGCATTACATACATTTTCCAACCAAGCAGATGCGTCACGAAAGTCAGAAATAGCGATAAAATAAATCACTTACCTTTGAAGATCTTCATCTGGTTGCAATCACAAGGGTCCCAGCTACATAAAAAAATGTCCTTTTGTTCGATAAAGTCCTGCTTTATATCCCCAAAAAGTATGTTTCATTGGCGCGCTAGACTCAGTAATCCACCGGTTTCCCACGTTCAAAATGCATACAAATGAATCCCGTAAGTTACCAATAAACGTCTTCCAAACATATAAAACAACGTTACTAATCAATCCTCAGGCACCCTATTATGTAAATAAATGATCAAATTTAAGACGGAGAATACTGGAGACCATTACCGGAGATAAATAGCGAAGTACGTGCACTCACCGGAACGCGCTACAAACACTACAGCCAAATGGGAGCCACTTAGAAAAACTACAAATTCTAGCTCATTTTTCAAAAAACAAGTCTGAAACTCTTTCTAAAGACTGTTGACATCTAGTGGAAGCCCTAGGAAATGCAAACTGGGAGGACTTCCTTTTATATTCCCATTCCCAGCAATTGTAATCAGAGGTGAGCTGAAAAAAAATATTCTGGATGGARTGTCCTTGGGTTTTCACCTGCCATATCAGTTCTGRTATACTCATAMACATTATTTTAACCGTTTTGGAAACTTTAGAGTGTTTTCTATCMKATAKTACCAATTATATGCATATCCTAGCTTCTGGGCCTGAGTAACAGGCAGTTTACCTTGGGCACCTCATTCATCCAAACTTCCGAATACTGCCCCCTAGCCCGAAGAAGTTCATGTGGGCTATTTTTAGCACTTTTCTGGGATTCTTGATTGTTTTGCTGATTGTTTTATTGAGCGGCTATCAGAAGTAGATATGACAGTGATATTTATGTTTGAGCTGATATTTCAGGGTGASCTGCACACAGCGAACGTCCTACTAGGGCACACCGCCTTGGTGTTAACAGTCAAATTAATTCAATGCCAAGAGTGTGCAAAGCTGTCATCAAGGCAAAGGGTYGCTACTTTGAAGAATCTCAAATMTWAAATATGTTTACATTTGTTTAACACTTTTTTGGTTACTACATGATTCCATGTGTGTTATTTCATAGTTTAGATGTCTTCACTATTATTCTACAAAGTAGAAAATAGTTTAAAAAAAAAAAAAGAAAGAAAGATCCTTTAATGAGTAGGTGTGTCCAAACTTTTGACTGGCACTGTATGTGAATGAGATATTTCTGTATTTGAATATCAATACATTTGCAAAAATTTCAAAAAACATGTTTTCACTCTACCATTATTGAGTATTGTGTGTAGATGGGTGAGATTTTWGAAAATATTTAATCCTTTTTGAATTCAGGCTGTAACACAGGAACATATAGAATAAGTCCAGGGMTATGAATGCATTCTGAAGGCACTGTACGATATACCAGTGTATGCACACGTGTGCCTTGTGGAGCACTGGTTATGGGATTATTATGTTTCATTTACCCAAAATACAGGAGGCGGAGGAAGATACATCAGGTTTTTTGGAAATTTAAACTGTACACATTTTTTTACCCCAAAATTAATCAATCGATATTGTTGTCATTTAACAACAGTCAATATACTGTACAYAAATTAGGAAGTCGACACTCCAAGCTATTTGAAAATGAAATCTGTAACTGGAGCTGTGTTGCAAGAGAGAACCTATACCCATAATGCTGCCAGAAACATAATTACAAAAATTAGCGAGAATGAAAACACAATAACAGCCGAAGGCTTATTTCCATTGAGGTRCTCTGTTCGATTTCTCATCCCTGCCACTGAGTCGCACAACGCCGTCTTGGAAGAAAATCTAATTCAGACCTACATGATCTTAACAAGGTGAAACCACCTCAGAAGTGTAGCTTCACTGCATCAAGGTGGACATTGCCTCCGACTCTATATACACACAGGAGAACATCCTGAATTGACTGGTAATAATAGGGGCAAGAAGTGATAGGAATATCATTACAAACTCAGAAAATCACAGCAAAACTAGTTAGGGAGCTCACATAGCAATCAATAGAGCTATTCCATTTGTTTCCCTCGCTCTCTCTCTCTCCCCGTTCTCTCTCTCTCTCTTTCTTTCTACCCCTGTTCTGATCTCCCTCCCGCAGTTCTACAGAGCCAATACCGTTGCCATGGTGATGGCTGCATTCTGCAGTAGCAGCAGTGGGATCGTCTCTCTCTCTCTCATCTCTCTCTCCCTCTCCCCCCTCTCTCTTCCCCCCCTCTCTCTGCTCTCACTCGCTCTCTCTCACACATCATTTCGAGATATCACATCACGCCATGTTTTGTTCATTACTATTGTATTGCAGATTTGTACTCACATATTGCATAACAATGTATTTAAGTGCTACACATGGACTTACAGGTATGCATTGCATATCTATAGGAGGCACATGTATTTGTAGTGCATGTTTAGGCTTCTGTATTCTGTATATAGCTAACATAGTCTGTCTGTGTGTGCCTCACATAATTCTGTTCTTTCCAAATGAAAGGAGTTTCCCCACAAACTCCAAAGGTGAGGTCCAGGTGACACCCTATTCCCTATGTAGGGCACTACATTAGACCASAGCCCCTTTGAGCCCTGGTCAAAAGTAGAGCACGATATAGGGAATAGGGTGCCATTTGGGACGTAGGCCCATACTACCGTGCTACAGTAAGAGGTGTGCAGTACAGAGCACAATTAAATATGTGCTTTCACCGTTGCGTGTCAGCCACTTCCCAGCCCAAAATAGTCTAGAAAAATGTAATGCAGCTTTTAAACTTCTCTCTCTCTCTCTCTCTCTCTCTCTCTCTCTCTCTCTCTCTCTCTCTCTCTCTCTCTCTCTCTCTCTCTCTCTCTCTCTCTCTCTTCTTCCCTCTTCCAAACCTCCTATCTGTCCCTATGCAGTGTGACAACGCCAAGGGATTGAGGGCCTTCTTCGACGCCATATGTTACGGACCCAAACACCTGATGATCTTCGGAGGGGTGTGTCCTTCTGTCACATCCATCATCGCTGAGTCACTGGAGGGGTGGAACCTGGTGCAGGTAGGAACAAGTCTGGTTGTTATGAGGAGGATGGGTCGGTCTGTTCCAGCTGGATTTGACCTCTTTTTGGGAGTTGTCTTTCTATTTAGCTTTGGTGGGGTTCCCTCTTGATATGATGTGAGATGGGACAAATGTGAGTTTTGAGTTGTTAGGATAAGTGTGCGTGTGTGTGTGTCCGTGCGTACCCGTGCATGTTCAAAGTGTATGTGTGTGTGGGCTTGAGGTTGGAACCACAGTGACAGGACATGCAAGTTTGCTAATTGATTAATTTGTACGTTTGTGATTGGCTGAGCCCATAGTCTTATGGTTCTGTAGATAGGGTCTGGGCTGGGGTCTCTGAGAGGTCCTAACTCATGGCTTAATCCTTCATTAACCTCACCAGGGGAAATGTCTAATTGTTAAGTCTTTAATCCGGGACGATCCTTATCCATTTCATAAACCCAGAGATGGAAGAAAACAGGAAATATCAAGGCTGTGCCACAAATGGCACCCTTACCCTGAATAGCCCTATGGGCCCTGGTAAAACTAGTGCACTACATAGGGAGGAGTGCACTAGTTTGTTCCTCGTGTCATAATTATTTTTTTATTTTTCTCTCTGCACTGTTGGGAAGGGCTTTTCATTTACCTGTCTTATATCAGCTTGCTTGCGCTCAGATGGGAAGGGTGGAAACATTTGAGGTGTATCCTTAAAAACATGATTCAAAGTGCTAATTTCAGGCAAGGCTGGTAGGGATATTTAAGTTCAACAAAAAGCTGGTTTTAGCAGTAACACGGTTGGTTATGGAATTCATTTTAACAGAGGAAACGCAGCATATCCAGCCGTGATGCACACTGTCCATATGAACATGGGACTAGAGTAATATGCTTCTGGTGCCTGTATACTTCGTATTAAGAAACATAAAAACGAATGCTCCTCTCAATGAAGTCTATTTTTTCTGCCCAATGCAATCAAGTAGGCTAGTCAAGACCGTCAATAAAGGGTTTGGCTCGTGACACGGCTTGTAAATAAATCTTAATCACGATAGCAAAACAGTGAGCTGACATTCCCTTTTTCTCTGTGTATTGTAGGCAGTGCGATCTGTAAGATGGTTCAAATATGTTCATAAAACATTATATTTGGGAGCAGTATAATGGTGAGTGGACATTCTCCCTTTCTCTTTAAATTGGATCTTTGTCCAGCTACTGTGAAAAGTTTGGATGTGCGTAAAACCCTCCATAGTCTGCATCATTGTTTTAAAATTATATGACTACAGGGAGCAATTATGGTGTCTGTAAGTGTATTAAGACTATTTAAAACTAGTTGTTGTTTCATGTTGTTTAGAATTTGACTAGAATTATTCACTCTCTATTTAGGCCATATCAATAATGAATTTTATCTTGCCTATTGACAATATTTGGCATGTCCCTGCTCAGCCATGATGTAATTTACAGTAGACCTAGCACCTATATCAGTGTGCATGCTATGTAGGCCTATATATTTCCACAATGAAGCCATGCAATTACTTAGAACAATGTGGACTGCAAACAGGTTCAAGGAAACGTATTTAGCAAAGATGGGCTAGGTCTACACTTTCTTAATTAGTTTCTGTAAGCTATTTAACAAACTATAACGGACTAACATTTGGAATTGGAGTTGATTCCAACCAATACATAAAAGACCGTAAATACACAACTTGAAGCAACTACATATTTAGCCATTGAGCACCTTCTGATTGGCCAGTGAGAGGCCAAGCCTCTCTATTCATCAAAACCCAGACCTTTTGCGTCACTGCCAGCACTGCGTCGATCATTTTTTGTTGTGTAAATAGCAAAAAGGATTTCTGACACACCCCTGAACCTATAGTGCTACCGCCAGCGCTTAGATTTACCATTGAGMTATGCTTGTTAAAATAGAGCCCTGAATAGTCAGTGACTTTTTTCCAAGCCTTGAGGAGCTGTCATTATGGTGAGATACTGTCAATTAATGGTGAGGAAGTGTAGTGGTGGTTGAGTACAGTATTGTCATCTCTGTGGAAGAGGGCCTTGGTGAACGTACACCCCTTGGCAAGGTGTGCTCTAAGGCCATTCTTCAAGGTCTGATTGAAGCATTTCACTCCTCCATTGGCCTGTGGGTGGTAGTATGCTGTGCGGACGTGTTGTTTTCTAACATCAGGAAGATGACAAAGTCCTCTTGGACCTGACTAGTGTCCCCTCCGATTAGTCATTAGAGGCCGACTCTTGTCTTTAAAGTTCACTGATTCAAAACCTTAGTGTTTGAGAATGTAATTGCAGTCGGAATGGCAAAGACTCCAAATGAACCGCTAAATTAAATGTACCCCAAAACCATACTATTCAAGGACTTCCATTTTCAATTCCAAATCCCTGGACCTTCATAGGAGGTGCAGTTAATCGGCTTGACTCACTGATTAAACTCAAACTGCTTTTGGATAATTTACAGTACCACTATGTTCTACTCTGGTTTCTTTGTAGATCCATATTGCACTAGGCTAGCTASATGCCTCTCTCTCCATCTCCCTCTCTGGGCCCATTGACTTTCATCTGTCTCCCAGTGGATGGAAGCAGACCCTGTGCCAGGAACAGGGCAGGGCTGCAGGAGGCTGCCTGGCTCCAAGCTGCAGACGTAGGCCAGTGCATTGGGCCCTGACGTCAGCAGTGGGAGGTGCATTACTTTCCATGTCTGATCTATATGTATCAGCCTCATAAGAATTCTGTGAGGAGAGAGGAAGCGAGGAATAACATGTGTGGGAAGTTTTCTGGGATAGTATATAGGCATGGAAATATATTGCTTGTTGCTATTATCATGGATAAAGGGAATTCGAGGCATTTGAGGGGAAATGCATGATTGAGTGAATAGGTGTAACCCTGATTCTGAATTGAGGCATTTTATTGGAAAATATGCAGATTTTCCATGGCTTCTAATGTGCTGCCCTAAATGAAAGAGAAAAAAGTAATTTCCATATAAAAAGCAGAGACAGCTACACAGTATTTAGACAGTGTCTATTAGCAACTTCGCTGGACAACAATTCCTGAGAAATGTTTCATTATACAGTATATTCATTTACATATTTGTAAAAATAGATTTTTTATCAAGGAAGTGCCCCCCCCACACACACACACACACACACACACTTGCAGTGTTGCAGAACCATGATCAGTTTGCAGGCCCCATCTGCCATTGAATTTATAAAACTACTGATCCTCAAGCAGCTCTCTCGCTCACATCCTGATTGTGGCTCACGTCTCATGGTATTGTTGAAGATACAGGCTCATCCTCTCTGCTAAGCACCAATTACTCTTTATAGCAGTGCTGTGTAGAGTACAGTAAGCTATGTGGTGATGAAAATGACTACAAAAGCAAATGAAATGGAAGACAAGAATGCTACGAGGGCAAATAGACAGATGGTAAACGAGGGATGGAGAGATAGACGGAGGACAGCAATCTTTGAGCATTGGCTAAGAGAGAGAGAGAGAGAGAGAACGGGGGAAAAGAGGGAGAGGGAGATAAAGAGAGAGGGAGAGAGAGAAAAAGATAGAGAGAGAGGGAGAGGGAGATAGAGAGGAAGCGATAGAGAGAGAGGGGGAGGAAGAGAGAGAGAGTGAGAGAGGGAGATACAAAAACAACAAGTGTGTGCTTAAAATAAACACACACTTTTCTTTCCTCAGGGCTGTGGGGTGAGACCGGGATGCACTAGAACAGGCTGCAGCACCCTGCCTCACCCTACTAGAATCTGAAGTCAAATGTCTACATTTTGCTGACGATCTCGTGCTTCTGTCCCCAACCAAGAAGGGCCTACAGCAGCACCTAGATATTCTGCACAGATTCTGTCAGACATGGGCCCTGACAGTAAATCTCAGTAAGACAAAAATAATGATATTCCAAAAAAGGTCCAGTTGCCAGGATCACAAATACAAATTGAATCTAGATACCGTTGCCCTAGAGCACACAACAAACTGTACATACCTTGGCCTAAACATCAGCGCCACAAGCAAGAAGGGCCTTCTACGCCATCAAAAAGAAGATACAATTCGACATATCAATTAGGATCTGGCTACAAATACTTGAATCAGTTATAGAACCCATTTCCCTTTATGGATGTGAGGTTTGGGATCCACTCACCAACCAAGAATTCACCAAATGGGACAAACACCAAATTGAGACTCTGCATGCAGATTTCTGCAAAAATATCCTCTGTGTAGAATGTAAAACACTAAATAATGCATGCAGAGCAGAATTAGGCCGATACCCGCTAATGATCAAAATCCTGAAAAGAGACGTTAAATTCTACAACCACCTAAAAGGAAGTGATTCGCAAACCTTCCATAACAAAGCCATCACCTACACAAAGATTAACCTGGAGAAGAGTCCCCTAAGCAAGCTGGTCCTGATGCTCTGTTCACAAACAGACCCCACAGAGCCCAAGACAGCAACACAATATGACCCAACCATCACAAAAAAACACAAAAGACACATTGGAAAGAATTAACAAAAAAACAGAGCAAACTAGAATGCTATTTGGCCCTAAACAGAGAGTACACAGTGGCAGAATACCTGACCACTGTGACTGACCCAAAATGAAGGATAGCTTTGACTATGTACAGACTCAGTGAGCATAGCCTTGCTATTGAGAGAGGCCACCGTAGGCAGACCTGGCTCTCAAGAGAAGACAGGCTATGTGCACACTGCCCACAAAATTAGGTGGAAACCGAGCTGCACTTCCTCACCTCCTGCCAAATGTATGACCATATTAGAGACACATATTTCCCTCAGATTACACAGACCCACAAATAATTTGAAATCAAATCCAATTTTGATAAACTCCCATATCTACTGGGTGAAATTCCACAGTGTGCCATCACAGCAGCAAGATTTGTGACCTGTGTTGCCACAAGAAAAGGGCAACCAGTGAAGAACAAACACCATTGGAAATACAACCCATATTTATGTATACATTTTTTGCCATTTGTACTTTGTTTCAACACTGTATATAGCCATAATATTACATTTGAAACGTTTGTGATTGTTAATATTTACTGTTCATTTGTATTGTTTATTTCACTTTCTTTGGTAATGTAAACATATGTTCTCCATGCCAGTAAAGCCCTTTGGATTGTATTGAGAGAGAGAGAGGAGGAGGAGAGGAGAAGGGAGAGAGAGAGAGGAGAGAGAGTAGAGAGGAGAGAGAGAGAGGAGAGAGGAGAGGGGGAGAGAGAGAGAGAGAAGAGAGGAGAGGGAGAGAGAGAGAGAGAGAGAGAGAGAAAGAGGGGAGGAGAAAGAAGGGAGAGAGAAGAGAGAAGAGAGGAGGGAGGAGGAGAGCGAGGAGAGAAGAGAAAGAGAAGAGGCAGAGAAGAGAGGGGAAGAGAGAGAGAGAAGATAGAGGAGAGAGAGAGAGAGAGAGCAGAGAGGAGAGAGGGGAGAGAAAGAGAGAGAGAGAGGGAAGAGAGAAAGAGAGGAGGAGAGAGGGGGGGGGAGAGAGAGAGAAGAGAAGGTGGGGAGGCCGAGAAAGAGGAAGAGAAGGGCAGAGAAAGTGAGAAAGGGCGAGAAAGGGCTTTTGCAATGTAAACATGTTTCCGCTGCCAAATTAAAGCTCTTTGATTTAATTGAGATAGAGAGGAGAGAGAGGGAGAGAGAGAGAGAGAGAGAGAAAGAGAGAGAAATAAAAGGAGAAAGAGGGAGAGAGGGGGCAGAGAAAGTGAGAGAGGGTGAGAGAGGGCTTTACAATGTAAACATATGTTTCCCATGCCAATAAAGCCCTTTGAATTGAATTGAGAGAGATAGATGTGTGTTATTCCAGCCGTTATATTATAGCTTGATCGACATGTTTTTTCATATTTTTCACTTTGCAAAACAATTCTTGGCGACCTTCTTGATAGGAGGATTAAACATGCTCCTCTCAACTCCTCATTATATTACAGAAAACGCTTGCCCAAAACACTTCTGGCACCAAGAATCTCGCTGGCGGGCATCCTGGGCCAAGACTCCAAATACGAGCCTTTCCTTTTGCCTGCTACAACAATTCATTGTTTCTGCTCCACATAATGGCAGAGAATGGTTCATTGACTCCAAGTATGGGTTTCTATTCTGTGGTAAATGGCTCATTGAGTGCCAGGAAATGCCCTCGTAGAATCTGTCGACCTCTCAGTCGCCAATTAGATATGTCTGTGGAGGAGTCGCTGTTCATTTTCAGCTGCGTCTAGTGTGTAATGAAAAAGGATGTTCCCCAGTCATTTTRTCCTTGTAATTTGGAGGGGAAAGGGTAGATGGGGGGCACATTTTAATGAGAGTATGTATATTCTTACTGTAAGGTGTCATCTGTTATGCATGACTGGAACACTATACAGCAGGCCTATTATTTGTCCCATTCCATGTTGTCTACATCCTGACAATTCACTCAGCCCTCTAGGCTGCGCATCCCAAATCGCAGCCTATTCCTTATGTAGTGCATTACTTTTGACCAGGGCCCATAGGGTAAGTAGTGTACTACTTTTGACCAGGGCCCATAGGGTAAGTAGTGTACTACTTTTGACCAAGGCCCATAGGGTAAGTAGTGTACTACTTTTGACCAAGGCCCATAGGGTAAGTAGTGCGCTATGTAGAGAATAGGGTTCCATCTGTATTCGTAACCCATCCTTGATATAACAGAACTGAATTATGACAGCAGCAGATGATGAGAATGGAAAAACACACAACGGAATCGGTTACTATGCATTCTGGGTAAGTGGCGAGAGCATCAATGAAGCCATATGTATACATGAGAGGCATTTCTCTCCCAGTGCCAGTATTGATCGTAGCTGCTTCATTAGGCCAGCCAATTTAGAGACGAGAGACAAGCTGCATCTGTACTTCCAACCATCCATTCCTCCCTGCCTCCCTCCATTTTCTACATTATCCAAACCTCAGTGTTGCTGCTATTCTTCTCTTGTTGGAAGGCAACAGCACTGTGGATCACGTGTGTGTGTGTGTGTGTGTGTGTGTGTGTGTGTGTGTGTGTGTGTGTGTGTGTGTGTGGGTGATGTGTGTGTGTGTGTGTGTTGTGTGTGGTGTGTGTGTGTGTGTGTGTGTGTGTGTGTGTGTGTGTGTGTGTGCGTGTGCATCGTGTGCGTGTCGTGCTGTGTGCATCCTCGTTCTGTACTAAACTCTTCATAAAACATGAACTGCTGTTTGTATTCTAGTGCTGTGGTCTATGGTATTTCTGGCTCAGTTTACGTCAAATCTTTTCTTGTTCCGTATCCATATTTCATGGTTCCAAAGTTTGATTGAAATCCCAGGTTGCTGCAGAGGGAGGATGAAGCAAGAGGCAAAGAGACATGAGCCAAGTGGACGAGCAGGCCTATGGTCAATTACATTCAGTCAATTCAGGATGTAAACTGAATTAAGAATGTCAGTTTACTTCTTGAATTGAATGAATTTAAATAGAATTGAGCCCAACACTAGCTGAACGAGTGAATCTATCTATCTGCTAGTTTGTTGTAGACTATCTATCTACTGCTAGTTGTTGTAGACTATCTATCTACTGCTAGGTTGTTTGAGACTATCTATCTACTGCTAGGTTGTTTGTAGACTATCTATCTACTGCTAGTTGTTGTAACTTCTATCTCTGCTAGTTTGTTGTAGACTATCTATATCTACTGCTAGTTTGTTGTAGATTATCCGATCTACTGCTAGGTTGTTGTAGACTATCTATCTACTGCTAGGTTGTTGTAGACTATCTATCTACTGCTAGTTTGTTGAAGATTATCTATCTACTGCTAGGTTGTTGTAGACTATCTATGCTACTGCTAGGTTGTTGTAGACTATCTATCTACTCCTGGTTGTTGTAGACTATCTATTCTCCTGCTAGTTTGTTGTAGACTATCTATCTACTGCTAGGTTGTTTAGACTATATATCTTCCTGCTAGGTTGTTGTAGACTATCTATCTACTGCTAGGTTGTTGTAGCTATCTATCTACTGCTAGGTTGTGTAGACTATCTATCTACTGCTAGGTTGTTGTAGACTATCTATCTCCTGCTAGGTTGTTGTAGACTATCTATCTACTGCTAGGTTGTTGTAGACTATCTATCTCCTGCTAGTTGTTGTAGACTATCTATCTCCTGCTAGGTTGTTGTAGACTATCTATCTACTGCTAGTTGTGTAGACTATCTATCTCCTGCTAGGTTGTTGTAGACTATCTATCTCTTAGGTTAAAAACACAGTAGACCATTTTTGAAGAAGTCTGTTTCTGTCCCTCCTTACTAGTTATTAATTACTAAACAAACAGAGATAGTGACACAGTGGTTTGGCCTGGGGTGGGGATGTACACACGTGGGGGGCCACGAGGGCAGTAAGTGGGTATCCTCGGCTTGGCCTTAGTCTGTGTGAGTCAGAACAAGGACCATGACCATGAAGGAGAAAAGTCTGGGTAGGTTAACACAGGCAATTAGTGAGTTTAAACTGTCTTAATGCTCCCGACACGACTCAGAGGACACACACACAACGCGCACAACACACCACACGCGCACACACACACACGCACACACAACACACCCACACACACAACACACACACCACACACACACACACACACACACACACACACACACACAACACACACACCACACACACACACACACAACACACCACACACTCACACACACACACACAACACACACACACACACACACACACAACACACACCCACACACACCACACACACACGTCACACACACACAGTGGAGCCTCTGGACTCGACCAATAAGAACTCTTGCTTATAGTTATTTATCACACTCGGGCACCAGAGTAATGGACACACTACTTTCATATTACATATCCTGATCTGATAGCATTCACACTAATTGGGTCTGGGCTCCAACTCCTGTGGGGGTTTAACTGGACTTCTGATTACCTCTTACTAAATGTGTTGTCATCCTGGAATGCTCATTGTACATAAGACACAGGTTGGGTGGAGCCCTTTACACTCAAATCAAATCAAATGTTATTGGTCACATACACATTGTTAGCAGATGTTAATGCGAGTGTAGCGAAATGCTTATGCTTCTAGTTCTGAGAGTGCAGTAATATCTAACAAGTAATCTAACAATTCCACAACAACTACCTAATACACACAAATCTAATGGAATGAATAAGAATATGTACATATAACTATATGGATGAGCGATGGCTGAGCGGCATAGGCAAGATGCAATAGATGGTATAAAATACAGTATATACATATGAGTAATGTAAGATATGTAATGTTGCTAAAGTGGCATTATTTAAAGTGACCAGTGATCCATTTATTAAAGTGGCCAATGATTTGAGTCTGTGTGTAGGCAGCAGCCTCTCTGAGTTAGTGATTACTGTTTAACAATCTAACGGCCTTGAGATAGAAGCTGTTTTTCAGTCTCTCGGTCCCAGCTTTGATGCACCTGTACTGACCTCGCCTTGGTAGTGGTGTGAACAGGGAGTGGCTCGGGTGGTTGTTGTCCTTGATGATCTTTTTGGCATTCCTGTGACATCGGGTGCTGTAGGTGTCCTGGAGGGCAGGTAGTTTGCCCCCGTGATGCYTTGTGCAGACCGCACCACCCTCTGGAGAGCCTTGCGGTTGAGGGCGGTGCAGTTGCCGTACCAGGCGGTGATACAGCCCGACAGGATGCTCTCAATTGTGCATCTGTAAAAGTTTGTGAAGGTTTTAGGTGACAAGCCAAATTTCTTCAGCCTCGAGTATACTGCTAGCCAATGCCCAGTCTCTTGACAACAAGGCAGACGGAATTCGAGCAAGGATTGCTTTCCAGAGAGACATAAGCGATTGTAACATTCTTTACTTCACGGAAATTATGGCTCTCTTGGGATATGTTGTCGGAATCGGTTCAGCCATCGGGCTTCTCCATGCATCGCGCCAACAGAGATAAACTCTTCTCTGGGAAGAGGAAGGGCGGGGGTGTATGCTTCATGATTAACGACTCATGGTGTAATCATAACAACATACAGGAACTCAAGTCATTCTGCTCACCCGACCTAGAATTCCTTACAATCAATTGCAGGACATTTTACCTACCAAGAGAATTCTCGTCAGTTATAGTCACAGCTGTGTACATTCCCCCTCAAGCAGACACCAAGACGGCCATCAAGGAACTTCACTGGACTCTATGTAAACTGGAAACCATATATCCTGAGGCTGCATTTATTGTAGCTGGGGATTTTGACAAAGCAAATTTGAGAACAAGGCTACCTAAATTCCACCAGCATATTCATTGCGCTACGTGTATGGGCAAGACCCTCGACCACTGCTAATCTAACTTCCACGATGCACACAAAGCCCTCCCTCGCCCTCCCTTTGGAAAATCCGACCTTGACGCCACCTTGCTCCTACCGTCCTATAGGTAAAAACTCAAGCAGGGTGTACCAGTGACGAGAACCATTCAACGCTGGTCCGACCAATCGGACGCCACGCTTCAAGATTGTTTTGAAGACGCCTACTGGAATATGTTCCGGTCAGCCTCAGAGAACAACATCGACCTATACGCTGACTCGCTGAGTGCGTTTATAAAGAAGTGCATTGGAGATGTTGTACCCACTGTGACTATTAAAACCTACCCTAACCAGAAACTGTGGATGGATGGTGGCATTCGCGCAAAACTGAAAGAGCAATCCACCGCATTTAACCATGGAAAGAGGTCTGGGAATATGACTGAATATAAACAGTGTAGTTATTCCCTCTGCAAGGCAATCAAACAAGTGAAATGCCAATACAGGGACAAAGTGGAGTCGCAATTCAACAGCTCAGACATGAGACGTATGTGGCAGGGTCTACAGGAAATCACGGACTACAAAAAGAAAACCAGCCACGTCACGGACACCGAGGTCATGCTTCCAGACAAACTAAACAACTTCTTTGCCTGCTTTGAGGATAATACAGTGCCACCGTCGCAGCCCGCTAACAAGGACTGCTCCCCCCCGCCCCCTCTCCTTCTCCGTGGCTGACATGAGTAAAATATTTAAACGTGTTAACCCTCGCAAGGCTGCTGGCCCAGACGGCATCCCTAGCCGTGTCCTCAGAGCATGCGCAGACCAGCTGGCTGGTGTGTTTACGGACATATTCAATCGCCCCCTATCCCTGTTGTCCCCACATGCTTCAAGATGGCTACCATTGTTCCTGTATCCAAGAAGGAAAAGATAACTGAACTAAATGACTACTGCCCCGTAGCACTTACTTCTGTCATCATGAAGTGCTTTGAGAGACTAGTCAAGGATCATACCACCTCCACCTTCCCGGCCACCCTAGACCCACTTCAATTTGTATACCGCCCCAACAGATCCACAGATGACGCAATCTCAATCGCACTCCACACTGCCCTTTCCCACCTGGACAAAAGGAACACCTATGTGAGAATGCTGTTCATTGACTACAGCTCAACGTTTAACACCATAGTGACCACAAAGCTCATCAATAAGCTAAAGAATCTGGGACTAATAAACACCTCCCTCTGCAACTGGATCCTGGACWTCCTGACAGGCAACAAGATATCTGCCATGCTGATCCTCAACACTGGGGCCCCTCAGGGGTGCGTGCTTAGTCCCCTCCTGTACTCCCTGTTCTCGCACAACTGCGTGGCCTAACACGACTCCAACACCATCATTAAGTTTGTTGACGACACAACAGTGGTAGGCCTGATCACCGACAACGATGAGACAGCCTATAGGGAGGAGGTCAGAGACCTGTCAGTGGGGTGCCAGGACAACAACCTCTCCCTCAATGTGAGCAAGACAAAGGAGCTGATCGTGGACTATAGGAAAAGGAGGGCCGAACAGGCCCCCATTAACATTGACTGGAATGTAGTGGAGCGGGTTGAGAGTTTCAAGTTCCTTGGTCTCCACATCACCCTCAAACTACCATGGTCCAAACACACCAAGACAGTCGTGAAGAGGGCACGACAACACCTTTTCCCCCTCAGGAGACTGAAAATATTTGGCATAGGTCCCCAGATCCTCAAAACATTCTAAACTGCACCATTGAGAGCATCCTGACCGGTTGCATCACTGCCTGGTACGGTAACTGCTCGGCATCCGACTGTTTGGCGCTACAGAGGGTGGTGCGTACAGCCCAGTACATCACTGGGGCCAAGTTTCCTGCCATCCAGGACCTATATACTAGGTGGTGTCAGAGGAAGGCCCAAGAATTTGTCGAAGACTCCAGTCACCCAAGTCATAAACTGTTCTCTCAGCTCCCGCACAGCAAGTTGTACCGGAGCGACAAGGTTAGGTCTAAACGGCTCCTTAACAGCTTCTACCCCAGAGTCATAAGACTGCTGAACAATTAATTAAATGGCCACCCAGGCTATTTACATTGACCCCCCCTTTGTTTTTACACTGCTGCAACTCGCTGTTTATTATTTATGCATAGTCACTTTATCCRTACCTCCATGTACAAATGACCTCGACTAACCTATACCCCCGCACACTGACTCGTACTCGTATATGGCCTTGTTATTGTTATTTTATTGTGTTTCCTTTTCTTTTCTTTTTTACTTTAGTTTATTTAGTAAATATTTTCTTAACTCTATTTCTTGAACTGCATTGTTGGTTAAGGGCCTATATATGCGCATGTGACAAATGAAATAGTATCTTATTTTATTTGATCACAGTGTTTGATACAGTTCCTAAATGGCATCGTCATACACTGGGTTGTTTTGAACATAATGAGACTGTTTGTCTATTATGAAAAACCTGAATGCACTCATGATATCCTTTGTATGCACACCAAAATGATGATCTGTTTCCCTAAATTGCATTGTGAATGCCTAACACTGTATTTTATAATTTAACTAGTCATGTTGGCAATAGAACACGTTTTCAGTTATGCCCACTTGACCCAGATTGCGATTTATAATAGACCGTTTCGAGGCCTCGTAAACAACAACAGTAATTGTGTGATGGTGGGGATGCAGGGCTGTGTTTCAAACAAAATAACTACAAGTGTGCTGTAGTTCCTAAACGGCACAGCTAGGAGAGCAAAAAAAAACACCTTATAGTTGAAGAATCTTCTTTGAGTCATAAAAGTGCATGGAAATTACTGGCCACTTGGAGACACCAGTTAGTCTTCTCACTCAAACCCTTGTAATGTATTTGTCTTATGTTCCACCTACCCCACATTTTCCAGGAATATTCTTATCTTGTTACTGAATGTACAGTGCTTCGGGAAGGATTCAGACCCAATGACATTTTGCACATTTTGTTACGTTACAGCCTTATTCTAAAATGTATTTAATAAATTAAAATCCTCATCAATTTACACACAATACCCCATAAAGACAAAGCGAAAACAAGTTGTTAGAATTTTTTTGCAAATGTAGATATATATATAGATATAATATATATATATATATATATATATATATATATATATATATAATATATATATATATTATATATATTATATATATATATATATATATATAATATGTATTTATATAAGTATTCAGACTCTTTGCTGGTGGCAGCATCATGCTGTAGGGATGTTTTTCAGCGGCAGGGACTGGGGGACTAGTCAGGATCAAGAGCGCTCAGGACCTCAGACTGGTGCGATGGTTCACCTTCCAACAGGACAACGACCATAAGCACACAGCCAAGACAACACAGGAGTGGCTTTGGGAGAAGTCTCTGAATGTCCTTGAGTGGCCCAGCCAGAGCCCAGACTTGAACCCGATCGAACATCTCTGGAGAGACCTGAAAATAGCTGTGCAGCGACYCTCCCCATRCAACCMGACAGAGCTTGATTGGATCTGCAGAGAAGAATGMGAGAAACTCCCCAAATACAGGTGTGCCAAGCTTGTAGCGTCATACCCGAGAAGACTCGAGGCTGTAATCGCTGCCAAAGATGCTTCAACAAAGTACTGAGTTAATTAAGGGTTAGGTAAATGAGTATTTTCAGATTTATTTTTCAACAAATGCGGCGAAAAGTACAGTAAATGTAAAATGCACATGAAATCAACAGTGTAGTGTTTGGATTCAGTTTTGTGTTAGGTGAACTGTTGTGTCCTCAACTTTGATCTAATAATTTTCTTTTCATCTCCAAACTGTTCCCTTTCAATTACTACCATTGCTATCCATTTCCTTTTATATTTCTTCTGTAAGAAACATATCAAATAAAATCAAATTGTATTGGTCACATACACATATTTAGCTGATGTTATTGCAGTTGTAGCGAAATGCTTGTGTTCCTAGCCCCAACAGTTCAGTAGTATCTACAGATTTTACAGCAATATACTCAAATCCAAAAGTAAAAGAATGGAATTCAGAAATCTATAAATATTAGGAAAAATGTTGCGCTATCCACATAGCCCTTTCCACATAGTCCTATCTATATAGCCCTATCTATATAGACCTATATGTATAGCCCTGTCTATATAACCCTATCCACAATGCCCTATCTATATAGCCCTATCTATATAGCCCTATATGTATAGCCCTATCTATATAGCCCTATCTATATAGCACTATCTATATAGCCCTATCTATATAGCCCTATCTATATAGCCCTATCGTACCTATATAGCCCTATAGTATAGCCCTATCATATAGCCCATAATTTTTGTTATATAGCCCTATCTACATAACCCTATCTGTATAGCCCTATCTATATAGCACTATATCTATATAGCCCTATCTACATTAACCCTATCTGTATAGCCCTATCTACATAGCCCTATCTACATATCCTAATCTATATAGCCCTATCCACATAGCCCTATCTATATAACCCTATCTATATAACCCTATCCACATAGCCCTATCTATATAACCCTATACAAATAGCCCTATCTATATAAACCTATCTATATAGCCCTATCTACATTGCCCTATCTATATACCCTATCTACACAGCTTATCTATGTAGCCCTATCTACACAGCCCTATCTACACAGCCCGTATCTACGTAGCCCTATCTACACAGCCCTATCTACATAGCCCTATCTACACAGCCCTATCTACACAGCCTTATCTACACAGCCCTATCTACACAGCCCTATCTACATAGCCCTATCTACACAGCCCTATCTACACAGCCCTATCTACACAGCCCTATCTACGTAGCCCTATCTACACAGCCCTATCTACACAGCCCTATCTATATAGCCCTATCTACATAGCCCTATCTATATAGGCCAATTCCCACAAGTGTAAAGGGGTAAGGCCCAGCTACAGACTAGCGTGCTGTCCAGGGGGTGTAGTTGGATATCAAGGTGCCTCACGCGACAGAAACAGGAGATAGACTAGCGTGCTGTCCAGGGGGTGTAATTGGACATCAAGGTGCCTCACGCTACAGAAACAGGAGATAGACTAGCATGCTGTCCAGGGGGTGTAGTTGTACATCAACCAGGATCTCAGCGATCACTGCCTCATTGCCTGCGTCCGTAATGGGTCTGCAGTCAAACAACCACCCCTCATCACTGTCAAACGCTCCCTAAAACACTTCAGCGAGCAGGCCTTTCTAATTGACCTGCCCCGGGTCTCCTGGAAGGATATTGACCTCATTGAACAAAGGATGCCTGGTTATTCTTTAAAAGTGCTTTCCTCAACATCTTAAATAAGCATGTCCCATTCAAAAAAGGTAGAACCAGGAACAGATATAGCCCTTGGTTCACTCCAGACCTGACTGCCATTGACCAGCACAAAAACATCCTGTGGTGTACTGCATTAGCATCGAATAGCCCCCGCGATATGCAACTTTTCAGGGAAGTTAGGAACCAATATACACAGGCAGTTAGGAAAGCAAAGGCTAGCTTTTTCAAACAGAAATTTGCATCCTGTAGCACAAACTCCCAAAAGTTCTGGGACACTGTAAAGTCCATGGAAAATAAGAGCACCTCCTCCCAGCTGCCTACTGCTCTGAGGCTAGGAAACACTGTCACCACCGATAAATCCACGATAATTGAGAATTTCAATCATTTAATTTTTCTATGGCTGGCTATGCTTTCCACCTGGCTAACAGCCCTGCACCCGCCACAGCAACTTGCCCAAGCCTCCCCATTTCTCCTTCACCCAAATCCAGATGTTCTGAAAGAGTTGCGAAATCTGGACCTCTACAAATCAGCTGGGCTAGACAATCTGGACCCTCTCTTTCTAAAATTATCCGCCGCAATTGTTGCAACCTCTATTACTAGCCTGTTCAACCTTTCTTTTGCATCGTCTGAGATCCCCAAAGATTGGAAAGCTGCCGCGGTCATCCCCCTCTTCAAAGGGGAGACACTCTAGACCCAAACTGTTACAGACCTATATCTATCCTACCCTGCCTTTCTAAGGTATTCGAAAGCCAAATTAACAAACAGATCACCGACCATTTCGAATCCCACCGTACCTTCTCCGCTATGCAATCTGGATTCAGAGCTGGTCATGGGTGCACCTCAGCCACGCTCAAGGTCCTAAACGATATCATAACCGCCATCGATAAAAGACAATACTGTGCAGCCGTATTCATCGACCTGGCCAAGGCTTTCGACTCTGTCAGTCACCACATTCTTATTGGCAGACTCAACAGCCTTGGTTTCTCAAATGACTGCCTCGCCTGGTTCAACAGCTACTTCTCAGACAGAGTTCAGTGTGTCAAATCGGAGGGCCTGTTGTCTGGATCTCTGGCAGTCTCTATGGGGGTGCCACAGGGTTCAAATCTCGGGCCAACTCTTTTCTCTGTATACATCAATGATGTCGCTCTTGCTGCTGGTGATTCTCTGATCCACCTCTATGCAGACAACACCACTCTGTATACTTCTGGCCCTTCTTTGGACTCTGTGTTAACTAATCTCCAGACAAGCTTCAATGCCATACAACTCTCCTTCCGTGGCCTCCAACTGCTCTTAAATGCAAGTAAAACTAAATGCATGCTCTTCAACCGATCGCTACCCGCACCTGCCCGCCCGTCCAGCATCACTACTCTAGACGGTTCTGACTTAGAATATGTGGACAACTACAAATACCTAGGTGTCTGGTTAGACTGTAAACTCTCCTTCCAGACTCACATTAGGCATCTCCAATCCAAAATTAAATCTAGAATCGGCTTCCTATTTCGCAACAAAGCTTCACTCATGCCGCCAAACATACCCTCGTAAAACTGACTATCCTACCGATCCTCGACTTTGGCGATGTCATTTACAAAATAGCCTCCAACACTCTACTCAGCAAATTGGATGCAGTCTATCGCAGTGCCATCCGTTTTGTTAGAAAAGACCCACCATTGCGACCTGTATGCTCTCGATGGCTGGCCCTCGCTTCATACTCGTCGCCAAACCCACTAGTTCCAGGTCATCTATAAGTCTTTGCTAGGTAAAGCCCCGCCTCATCTCAGTTCGCTGGTCACCATAGCAGCACCCACCCATAGCACGCGCTCCAGCAGGTATATTTCACTGGTCACCCCCAAAGCCAATTCCGCCTTTCCTTCCAGTTCTCTGCTGCCAATGACTGGAARGAATTGCAAATATCACTGAAGCTGGAGACTCATATCTCCCTCACCAACTTTAAGCATCACCTGTCAGAGCAACTCACAGATCATTGCACCTGTGCATAGCCCATCTGTAAATAGCCCATCCAACTACCCCATTCCCACATTGTTATTATATATTTTTTGCTCCTTTGCACCCCAGTATCTCTACTTGCACATTAATCTTCTGCACATCTATCACTCCAGTGTTTAATTTCTAWGTTGTAATTACTTCGCCACTATGGCCTAGTTATTGCCTAACCTCCCTAATCTTACCTAATTTTCACACACTGTATATATATTTTTATATTATGTTATTGACTGTACGTTTGTTCATTCCGTGTGTAACTCTGTGTTGTTGTTTGTGTCGCATTGCTTTGCTTTATCTTGGCCAGGTTGCAGTTGTAAATGAGAACTTGATCTCAACTGGCCTACCTGGTTAAATAAAGGTGAAATAAAAAAAAATACAAAATAAAATGTAGAGGTCCTGGGCTGGCGTGGTTACACGTGGTCTGCTGTTCTGATTGCCGGTTGAACAACCGGCAAAATTCTCTAAAACGATGTTGGAGGCGGCTTATGGCAGAGAAATTAACTTTCAGTTCTCTGGCAACAGCTCTGGTGGACATTTTTGCAGTCAGCGTGCCAATTGCACACTCACTCAAATCTTGAAACATCTGCGGCATTGTGTTGTGTGACAAAACTGCACATTTTAGAGTGGTCTTTTATTGTTCCCAGCACAAGCTGCACCTTTGTAATGATCATGCTGTTTATTCAACGTCTTGCTATGCTACATCTGTCAGGTGGATGGATTATCGTGACAAAGAACAAGTGATCATTAACAGGGATGTAAACAAATGTATGCACAAAATTTGAGAGAAATAAACTTTTTGTGTGCATGGAAAATGTGTGCATGGAAAACCATTTTTCTTTTCAGCTCATGAAACATGGGACCAACATTGTACATCATGCTGTGTTTATATTTTGGTTCAGCGTACTTGTCCCTACTGAATCCCGGCTTGAACAGTGTTGTAAATTGTACATGCAGCACTATTGGAAAATAAATAATATTTTGCTCAGTTTTGTTTTTTTCAGCACAGAATAGGACACAGAGAGAACATTAGCTGTTGTTACGGTTTCTTGAAATATAACTTCCATTCCCTGTGAATTTGTAATTCTTCACAGTCACGCCTTGTGAGTCTTGTGTTGAACCATCTCTCTCCCAGCAGTCTCCCGAATTTACTCATAATTAGCTAATTAGCGACATTTTGCTAAATAATCGTAATGAATAGCATGCCCCTACTGCTAATGTTAGTCACACCTTCCATATAAATATGTATTTTAAATATAATTGACACTCAATGGGAATTACGGTGTGATTGAATCTTTCTAAGGAAAAAAAGAAAATCCAGAGACTTTTCTAGGGATTTTTTTTCTCTACTGATAACAACAAAAGGAAAATACTTCCCTGTTCGGTTGACAGATCCCCTTGACATTCTGTGCTCTGGAAGCCGGATTCAAATGGAATAGAAGATGAATGAACAGTGTTGGGAAAAAAAGAAGAAAAAGACAATCAGGATGACATAGGATCGCATTAAGTTAAGCCAGACACCCTTAATAACAATACATTAACAAGGAACACTAACCGTTGTACTTGTTTTGTTACGTCGAGTACTTCAGATGTGCAACTTGTGAAGTCCGTATACGACCTCTATTTTTCCCTCCCCAACTCTCTCTATTTAGTTTTTTTCTTTTGAAAAGCCTTATTTAGGTCACACTGAATCCTAACCACTTTGAAATGCTAGCTGGGGTATGAATGATTTACGTCTGGAAAAAATATGGAAATTAGATGATAAATTGAATTTATAAGTAATTCCTATCCAAAATCTATTTCATTTAGTTAATMATGCATTTAGATCATGCGGTTTTATTCACATGTATGTTTATTATATGTATGCTGCTTTCTTGGCCAGGGTTCACTTGTAAAAGAGATGGAAAGCTCTATGTGACCTGTCTGGTTAAATAAAAGATAAATAAATAAATGCCTAAATATTTTCCACTTTATTTCCGTTGTATTGCTGGAAGGTGGTAGTCTATTCAGGCATTGTTTCTTTGTGTTTTTCCATTCAGAACTGTATATAGTTCACTATTAATTTGACTCATCAATAGATGAATACAGTAAATAGATGAATACAGTAAATAGATGAATACAGTAAATAGATGAATACAGTAAATAGATGATAAGGAATATTTCAATACAGTAATCAGTGGAACAGTATGATGCATACAGTAAATTGATTCACAGTAATATATTCATACTGTACATATGCATACAGTAAATAGATTCATACAGTAAAAATATTCATACAGTAATAGATGAATACAGTAAATAGATGAATACAGTAATACAGTTGTATTCGGAATTTACATACATTTAAACTCAGTTTTTCACAATTCCTGCATTTAATCCTAGTAAAAATGAGTTAGGATACCACATATTTTTTAGAATGTGAAATGTCAGAATAATAGTAGATAATGATTTATTTCAGCTTTTATTTCTTTCATCAATTCCCAGTCGGTCAGAGGTTTACATACACTACTTCGTATTTGGTAGTCCTTTTAAATTGTTTAACTTTGGTCAAACGTTTTGGGTAATCTCCCACAAGCTTCCAACAATAAGTTGGGTGAATTTTGGCCATTCCTCCTGACAGAGCTGGTATAACTGAGTCAGGTTTGTAGGCCTCCTTGCTCGCACACACTTTTTCAGTTCTGCCACAAATTTTCTATAGGATTGAGGTCAGGGCTTTGTGATGACTCTCCAATACCTTGACTTTGTTGTCCTTAAGCCAGTTTCCACAACTTTGGAAGCATGCTTGGGGTCATTTGGAAGACCCATTTGCGACCAAGCTTTAACTTCCTGACGGATGTCTTGAGATGTTTCTTCAATATATCACATTTTACCTTCCTCATGATGCCATCTATTTTGTGAAGTGCACCAGTCCCCTCTGCAGCAAAGCACCCACAACATGATCGTGTCACCCCGTGCTTCACGGTTGGGATGGTGATCTTCGGCTTGCAAGCCTCCCCTTTTTTCCTCAAACATAACGATGGTCATTATGCCAAACAGTTCTATTTTTGTTCATCAGACCAGAGGACATTTCTCCATGTGCAGTTGCAAACCGTAGTCTGGCTTTTTTATGGCGGTTTTGGAGCAGTGGCTTCTTCCTTGCTGAGCGGCCTTTCAGGTTATGTCGATATAGGACTCGTTTTTTGTCTATTAGAAGGGCCATGACTCGACACTACTACCTTTATCATGGGGAACCTTATGTCATTTCTTCCATTATCTTCACAAGGTCCTTTGCTGCTGTTCTGGGATTGATTTACACTTTTCGCACCAAAGTACGTTCATCTCAAGGAGACAGAACGCGTCTCCTTCCTGAGCGGTATGATGGTTGCGTGGTCCCATGGTGTTTATACTTGCGTACTATTATTTGTACAGATGAACGTGGTACCTTCAGGCGTTTGGAAATTGCTCCCAAGGATGAACCAGACTTGTGGAGGTCTACAATTTGTTTTCTGGGGTCTTGGCTGATACATCCACAGGTACACCTCCAATTGACTCAAATGATGTCAATTAGCATATCAGAAGATTCTAAAGCCATGACATAATTTTCTGGAATTTTCCAAGCTGTTTAAAGGCACAGTCAACTTAGTGTATGTAAACTTCTTACCCACTGGAATTGTGATACAGTGAATTATAAGTGAAATAATCTGTCTGTAAACAATTGTTGGAAAAATGACTTGTGTCATACACAAAGTAGATGTCCTAACCGACTTGCCAAAACTATAGTTTGTTAACAAGAAATTTGGGAGTGGTTGAAAAACGAGTTTTAATGACTCCAACCTAAGTGTATGTAAACTTCCGACTTCAACTATATATTAATACAGTAAATTGTTGTTTTGCAATTTAACATGAAATGCATGGTTATTGTCTTGGAAATGTGCATATTGATTTGAAATAATCTCCCATTGTTGGGAATATGAAAGACACCTGTCCTGTATAGCCTACTGAGAAATGCCCTGTAGGCTGTGTTATACACACCCTTACCTTATTGTCCTTAGGATCCTGTGTCATGTTGTTAACCATTTTCAGAAAAGTGCATATTGAATAAAAATAATTGACCATGGGCTACACTGCTTATGAATGTGAAAGACTCCTGCCGCTGTAAGGTAGGCTATGTATAATCCACTTTCCTTTCCTATGATCCTTTTAGTTGATCATATCAGCAACTGAACCTTACTCATGGTTTTCCAGTTCCACAGGAGGTGGGAACAGAGCGTCCTCAGACACACGCTGCATCTCAAATAGCACCCTAGTCTCTACGTAGTGCACTACTTTTGACCAGGGCTCATAGGGCCCGGGTCAAAAGTAGTGCACTTTGCAAAACACCAAATGATCCCATTGAAATTAGCTTGTTGATGATGCAACACATCTGTAGCAAGGAGGAACATGCCTAAGGTCTCCCATTTTTTTATTCTTTAATTAACTAGGCAAGTCAGTTAAAACTTCTTATGGCTGAGATCCCGTTAACGGGATCGACTTGACAACAGCCAGTGAAAGTGCAGGGCGCCAAATTCAAACAACAGAAATCACATAATTAAAATTCCTCAAACATACAAGTATTTTACACCATTTTAAAGATAAACTTGTTGTAAATCCAGCCACAGTGTCCGATTTCAAAAAGGCTTTACGACGAAAGCACACCAAACGATTATGTTAGGTCAGTACCTAGTCACAGAAAAACACAGCCATTTTTCCAGCCAAAGAGAGGAGTCACAAAAAGCAGAAATAGAGATAAAATTAATCACTAACCTTTGATGATCTTCATCAGATGACACTCATAGGACTTCATGTTACACAATACATGTATGTTTTGTTCGATAAAGTTCATATTTATATCCCAAAATCTTAGTTTACATTGGCTCGTTATGTTCAGTAATGTTTTGCCTCCAAAACATCCGGTGATTTTGCAGAGAGCCACATCAATTTACAGAAATACTCATAATAAACATTGATAAAAGATACAAGTATCATACAAGAAACTTCAGATGAACTTCTCCTTAATACAACCGTTGTGTCAGATTTCAAAACAACTTTACGGAAAAAGCACACCATGCTATAATCTGAGTACAGCGTTCAGTGCCCTAACAAGCCATACAGATATCCGCCATGTTGTGGAGTCAACAGAAGTCAGAAATAGTATTATAAATATTCACTTACATTTGATGATCTTCATCAGAATGCACTCCCAGGAATCCCAGTTCCACAATAAATGTTTGTTTTGTTCGATAACGTCCATAATTTATGTCCAAATACCTCCTTTTTGTTCGCACGTTTAATTCCAAAATCCAAATTGATGAAGCGCAGGCCAGACAAAAGTCAAACAGTTCCGTTACAGTTCGTAGAAACATGTCAAACGATGTATAGAATAAATCTTTAGGATGTTTTTAACATAAATCTTCAATAATATTTCAACCGAAGAATTCCTTTGTCTGTAGAAATGCGATGGAACGCAGCTAACTCTCACGGGGGCACGCCTGAGTAAGCTCGTGTCACTCTGCCAGAGCCCTGACTCAAACAGCTCCCATTCCCCCCTCCTTCACAGTAGAAGCATCAAACAAGGTTCTAAACACTGTTGACATCTAGTGGAAGCCTTAGGAAGTGCAATATGACCAATATGACACTGTATATTGGATAGGCAAACCTACAAACCTCAGATTTTCCACTTCCTGGTTAGATTTTTTCTCAGGTTTTTGCCTGCCATATGAGTTCTGTTCTACTCACAGACATCATTCAAACAGTTTTAGAAACTTCAGAGTGTTTTCTATCCAAATCTACTAATAATATGCATATCTTAGCTTTTAGGACTGAGTAGCAGACAGTTTACTCTGGGCACCTTTTTATCCAAGCTACTCAATACTGACCCCAGCCATAAGAAGTTAAGAACAAATTCTTATTTACAATGACGGCCTACACCGGCCAACGCTGGTCCAATTGTGCGCCACCCTATGGAACTCCCAATCAGGGCCGGTTGTGATACAGCCTGGATTCAAACCAGGGTGTCTGTAGTTAAGCCTCTWGCACTGAGAGGCAGTGCCTTAGACCGCTGCGCCACTCGGGAGCCCGGTTAAGAGCTTTGGGCCAGTAACAGAAAGGTCGCTGAATCGAATCCCCGAACTGACTAGATGAAAAATACGTCGATGTGCCCTTGAGCAAGGCACTTAATCCTAATTGCTCCTGTAAATTGCTCTGGAMAAGAGCATCTGCTAAATTACTAAAATGCAAACGTAAAATGTGGAGAGAGAGAAAAGGAAGGAGGGATTGAGAAAGAGAGAGAGAGAGAGGGAAGAATGGATGTACTGTAGATAGCGGCCTTCTAGAAACTCTCCTCTAAACAACCATGTACAGGTTATTCCAAGTTTCCATGTGGTCTTTGAATAGTGTTAGTTTAAACAGAGCTACACCCCAAAATGTTTTCCCCGTGTTCTATTGATTTCAGTGTGATATCCATGGAAGTCATTAACAAAAAAATGGTTGCATTACACTTACCGCATTGGCGACCCACTCGAATCAAAATGCAATATTTAAAAATGTAGCTAGCTGTCTTCTACAAGTTGTCCTCTAGCCAGTGATGTACACATTATTCCCTGATTCTGTGTGGTTTTTGAGCTGTGTCAGTTTTAACAGAACGTGCAACCTCATCTCCCCCATCTCACGCAATGGATTTCAACGTGATAATCGAAAGGAGAGATTGTGTTGTGTTTTTCCTTCTGTTTTGGTGACCCCCGTATCAAATTGCAATATTCCAAAATGTAGCTGACTGTGTTCTGCAAGTTGTCCTCTGACCAGTTATGTAAAAATATATCCAGATTCCATGTGGTTTTTAAGTTGTGCTAGTTCCAGCAGCGCATATCCCCCCTAATCGATGAGTAATTTACTGCCAGTTGACAGAACAACAGGGTTTTTGGTGCGTGTGCAGTTTATAAGGTCCTCGTTAAAAAAATACAAGTACTATGATTACTATTGCTGCACATAGTAAATGTTATGTTTTCAATATATCACAAACTCTTTCTGCATATTGGTTATTGATTTGGACACTTTGTTTTCACATTGGGCTATTTATCAATATGTCTTGTCAACAATAACCAGCGACAGCACTAATCTTTTATGATACAATTAAACTCCCCCTCTTTTTTCTCTCTCTGTTGARCCCCCACCTCTCCACCCCATCTCTCTATTTCTCCCTCTCTCTCTGAATGGGAGTTTATGTTACAGATATTAGTGAGTCAGTTAAACTGGCTTTTATCGATCCAGAACTTCCATCTCCAAAAGCAGTTTCTTTTAATGGACCTGTTCTTTCATGTCTGACTGCCTTCAAAACACACCCTTGTTATTTCACATCATTTCAACAGATTTTCTTAATATGAACATTACAACTAGTGTCTCTGAATGCTGTCAAGGTTGATAGCCATACTGATGTTCAATCAAGTTCAATCAAGTTGTAGAAACGTCTCAAGGATGATCAATGGAAACAGGATGCACCTGAGCTAAATTTCGAGTCTCATTGCAAAGGGTCTGAATACTTATGTAAATAAGATATTTCTGTTTTTGATTTTGTATACATTTGCAAAAATGTCTAACAACCTGTTTTCGCTATGTCATTATGGGGTGTTGTGTGTAGATTGATGAGTAGAATACTTTCCCAATACACTGTACATCTAAACCTCAGTTCTAAATATACCTGGCTACAATGGGGGTTGTTTCCCGTCTCGCCTCAAGGTGTCGAGAGGAGCGGACATCCTAATTTGCGTTAGAAGTGTGGAAATAATTGAATCCCTGACATCTGCCTGACTGTGTTGCATGGTAATGTAACACACATGGTAACGTAACACACACAAGGTAATGTAACACACACATGGTAATGTAACACACACACACACACACACACACACACACACACACACACACACACACACACACACACACACACATTCAACACACACACACACACACACACACACACACAAAGACACACTTTCATACTCTTTCACACTCATCACATACCTCAACTATCTCGTAACCCAGCACATTGACTCGGTACCGGTACTCCTTGTATATAGCCTTTTTATTGTTATTTTATTGTGTTACTATTTCCTTTAATAATTTAACTTTGTTGGGAAAGGGCTCTTAAGTAAGCATTTCACAGTAAAGGCTACACCTGTTGTATCAAAATTTGATTTTGATTTGATATGATTTCTCAAATTCGGGGCAGTCTCTCTATAAAAGCCGCTGGCCACACACAAATACACGGATTTGAAAGTCAAACTATAAATGGAGAAAGTTCAGCACTGTTGCTACTCTCCCTACTAGTGGCCGTCCTGCAAAGATCACTGCAAGAGCCCAGTGCAGAATTCTCCARGAGGTTAAGAAGAATCCTAGAGTGTCAGCTAAAGACTTACAGAAATCTCTGGAACATGCTAACATCTCTGTTGACGAGTCTACGATACGTAAAACACTAAACAAGAATGGTGTTCATGGGAGGACACCGCGGAAGAAGCCACTGTTATCCAAAAAAAACATTGTTGCACATCTGAAGTTTGCAAAAGAGCACCTGGATGTTCCATATTCTGTGGGCAGATTAAACTAAAGTTGAGTTGTTTGGAAGGAACACACAACACTATGTGTAGAGAAAAAAGGCACAGCACACCAACATCAAAACCTCATCCCAACTGTAAAGTATGGTGGAGGGAGCATCATGGTTTGGGGCTGCTTTGCTGCCTCAGGGCCTGGACAGCTTGCTATCATCAACGGAAAAATCTATTCCCAAGTTTATCAAGACATTTTGCAGGAAAATGTAAGGCTATCTGTCCACGAATTGAAGCTCAACAGAAGTTGGGTGACGCAACAGGACAATGACCCCAAACACAGAAGTAAATCAACAACAAAATGGCTTCAACAGAAGAAAATACGCCTTCTGGAGTGGCCCAGTCAGAGTCCTGACCTCAACCCAATTGAGATGCTGTGGCATGACCTCAAGAGAGTGGTTCACACCAGACATCCGAAGAATATTGCTGAACTGAAACAGTTTTGTGAAGAGGAATGGTCCAGAATTCCTCCTGACCATTGTGCAGGTCAGATCCGCAACTACAGAAAACGTTTGGTTGAGGTTATTGCTGCCAAAGGAGGGTCAACCAGTTATTAAATCCAAGGGTTCACATACTTTCCCCACCCTGCACTGTGAATGTTAACACGGTTTGTTCAATAAAGACATGAAAACATATAATTGTATGTGTGTCATTAGTTTAAGCAGACTGTGTTTGTCTATTGTTGTGACTTAGATGAAGTTAAGATCACATTTTATGACCAATTTATGCAGAAATCCAGGTAATTCCAAAGTGTTCACATACTTTTTCTTGCCACTGTAGCTGTTCCTTTTGTCCAGGTGGGAAAGGGCAGTGTGGAGTGCAATAGAGACTGCATCATCTGTGGAGCTGTTGGGGCAGTATGTGAATTGGAGAGGATCTAGGGTGTCTGGGATGATGGTGCTGATGTGAGCCATGACCAGCCTTTCAAAGCATTTCATGGCTACAGATGTGAGTGCTACGGGACGATAGRCATTTAGACAGGTTACCTTGGCTTTCTTGGGCACAGGGACTATGATGGTCTGCTTGAAATATGTAGGTATTACTGACTGGGTCAGGGACAGGTTGAACATTGCAGTGAAGACACTTGCCAGATGGTCAGCGCATGCTCTGAGTACGTAAAGAAAATGCTAGCTGTGTTCTAAGACCCAGCGCATGTGATAAAATCAACAGTACAAAACCAAAGATCTTGATGTGCTTTAAGCAATTGATCTTGTGTCTTCGTGTTGACTATAATCAACACAACCAATCTCAGGTCTAAAGGATGTGTACTTCCCTCCAATGTGTAATTCCCTTCCCTCAAAACGTCAGCTTGTGTAATTTCCACATCATGGATATGGCAAAATAATTAAATGTCTTTATTTGCGATCATAGTAAATTAAGCAAAATTACAGWTTTTTTCTCACTAGTTTAACCATTTAGAGAATAAAAAAATGCCCCTAAGCACAATTCAACCAGGAGCTCTAGAGTGTCCATGCAGCAGGCAGTTTAACGTCCCTAGTAATTAACTGACAGGATTTCCACAGTGGCATGTCCCAGGCTAATTCCTACTCTCTTCTCTTCCCCCTCCCCTCTCTTCTCCTCCCTCCAGTCTCAGGGGAATCAACTTAGAGGATACATACTTTAGATAAAATGGCTGATTGCCAGTCAGTCACCACCACACTCTCAGGGGTGATACTATACCACTCTACCAATAGGTCTATCTATGGGTCTTTACCAATAGGTCTATCAATGGGTCTCTACCAATACGTCTATCTATGGGTCTCTACCAATAGGTCTATCTATATCTCTACCAATAGGTCTATCTATGGGTCTCTACCAATAGGTCTATCTATGGGTCTCTACCAATAGGTCTATCTATGGGTCTCTACCAATCTGTCTATCTATGGGTCTCTAACAATACGTCTATCTATGGGTCTATACCAATACATCTATCTATAGGTCTCTACCAGTATGACTAACTATGGGTCTGATCAAGATTCAAACTCAGGTCTCCTGTTTACAGCAAGGTTGTGTTATCATGCTGAGCTAAAGCCAAGACTGTGTTATCATGCTGAGCTAAAGCCAAGACTGTGTTATCTTGCTGAGCTAAAGCCAAGGCTTTGTTATCCTGCTGAGCTAAAGCCAATGCTTTGTTATCCTGCTGAGCTAAAGCCAAGACTGTCGTATCATGCTGATCTAAAGCCAAAGTTGTGTTCTCCTGCTGAGCTAAAGCCAAGACTGTGTTATCATGCTGAGCTAAATCCAAGGCTGTGTTATCCTACTGAGCTAAAGCCAAGGCTGTGTTATCCTACTGAGCTAAAGTCAAGGCTGTGTTATCATGCTGAGCTAAAGTCAAGGCTGTGTTATCATGCTGAGCTAAAGTCAAGGCTGTGTTATCCTGGTGAACTAAAACAAAGGCTGTGTTATCCTGCTGAGCTAAACCCAAGGCGGTGTTATCTTGCTGGACTAAAGCCAGGGCTGTGTTATCCTACTGAGCTAAAGCCAAGGCTGGGTTATCCTGCTGAGCTAAAGCCAAGGCTATGTTATCCTACTGTGCTAAAGCCAAGGCTATGTTATCATACTGAGCTAAAGCCAAGGTTGTGTTATCATGCTGAGCTAAAGCCAAGGCTGTGTTATCCTGCTGAGCTAAAGCCAAGGCTGTGTTATCCTGCTGAGCTAAAGCCAAGGCTGTGTTATCTTGCTGAGCTAAATCCAAGGCTGTATTATCTTGCTGAGCTAAAGCCAAGGCTGTGTTATCTTGCTGAGCTAAATCCAAGGCTGTGTTATCCTGCTGAGCTAAAGGTATAGTCCTGGCTGTGTTATCCTGCTGAGCTAAAAGTCCTGGCTGTGTTATCCTGCTGAGCTAAAAGTCCTGGCTGTGTTATCCTGCTGAGCTAAAAGTCGGCTGTGTTATCCTGCTGAGCTAAATGTCCTGGCTGTGTTATCCTGCTGAGCTAAAAGTCCTGGCTGTGTTATCTGCTGAGCTAAAAGTCTCTGGCTGTGGTTATGCTCTGCTGAGCTAAAAGTCCTGGCTGTGTTATCCTGCTGAGGCTAAAGTCTGGCTGTGTTATCCTGCCTGAGCTAAAAGTCCTGGCTGTGTTATCCTGCTGAGCTAAAGTCCTGGCTGTGTTATCCTGCTGAGCTAAAAGTCCTGGCTGTGTTATCTGCTGAGCTAAAGTCCTGGCTGTGTTATCCTGCTGAGCTAAAAGTCCTGGCTGTGTTATCCTGCCTGAGCTAAAAGTCCTGGCTGTGTTATCTGCTGAGCTAAAAGTCCTGGCTGTGTTATGCTGCTGAGCTAAAAGTCCTGCTGTGTTATCCTGCTGAGCTAAAAGTCCTGGCTGTGTTATCCTGCTGAGCTAAAAGTCCTGGCTGTGTTATCCTGCTGAGCTAAAAGTCCTGGCTGTGTTATCCTGCTGAGCTAAAAGTCCTGGCTGTGTTATCATGCTGAGCTAAAATCCTGGCTGTGTTTTCCTGCTGAGCTAAAAGTCCTGGCTGTGTATTCCTGCTGAGCTAAAAGTCCTGGCTGTGTTATCCTGCTGAGCTAAAGTCCTGGTGTGTTATCCTGCTGAGCTAAAAGTCTGGCTGTGTTATCCTGCTGGGCTAAAAAGTCCTGGCTGTGTTATCCTGCTGAGCTAAAAGTTCCTGGCTCTGTTATCCTGCTGAGTTAAAAGTCCTGGCTGTGTTAATCCTGCTGAGCTAAAAGTCTGGCTGTGTTATCTGCTGAGCTAAAGTCCTGGCTGTGTTATCCTGCTGGGCTAAAAGTCCTGGCTGGTTATGCTGCTGGAGCTAAAAGTCCTGGCTGTGTTATCCTGCTGAGCTAAAAGTCCTGGCTGTGTTATCCTGCTGGGCTAAAAGTCCTGGCTGTGTTATCCTGCTAGTCCTCTCATTTCATCTACTGTTTGTTTTCTCAGTTTTTTGACACTATTTCAGACTTCCCCTTTCACGCTATCCTGTTTCCCTTTATCGGACAATGGAAAAGCCTCCTTGAGGTTGAATATAAGCTCAATGCTATTTCCATTCATAGTCATTGAATACTCCTTTTTGAGTTTCCTCCGTAAATGGAATCCAATATGATAAGTCTTGATGAACAATAATGTTACAGACAGCTTCAGTGAGGACACAGAGGTAATATTAGATATCATGAAGCCATAATGTTTAGGAGGATGCTGAAATACCATGAGCAGTTCCATGAGCAGTTCTTTTTTATCAGACCTTTGAATCACAGCCACTGATAAAGATATTTTCCTATAAACCTAAACTCTATCTACACTGTATAACCTCTTGACCTTACACACAAAACCAAATGTTGGTTTCTAAAATATTCTCAGTAAAACATCTGTTCAGCGTTAGTGGAGGCACTATGCATGTGTCACGTTCCTGACCTTATTTCCTTTGTTTAGTCTTTGTTTAGTTGGTCAGGACGTGAGCTGGGTGGGTATATTCTATGTTATGTGTTTCATTGGTTTAGGGTTGTCTAATTGTCCTGATATGGTTCTCAATCAGAGGCAGGTGTTTTACGTTGTCTCTGATTGGGAACCATATTAAGGTAGGCTGTTCTCACTGTTTGTTTGTGGGTGATTGTTCCTGTTCGCGCGTTATTTGTGTTTTATATATTCTCAAGTTCAGGACTGTAGCGTCGTTGGGTTTCGTTTTGTTTATTGTTTTGTTCGTCTTAAAAAAAGTATTCWAATAAATATGGATACATACCACGCTGCGATTTGGTCCTCCTCTCCTTCAACCAACGWCGAGAGTCYTTACAGCWTGGGTTATTACAGTGCATTATAATGGCCTGGATGTGGTGTACAGTAGGTCATTTTGAGCTTACCACCATCCTCCTGTATGTGACAGTAACATTGATCACACCCTCTTGTCACTATCTGACTTCATCCCTGTCCCTGACCGTGATGTGTGTGTGTGTGTTGCGTTGTGTGCCTAATCTGTCAGACACTGTGGTTGACATTTAACAAGCGTCCTCCTTTTGGTTTTGTAACTTCTAGTTTGTCTTTTAGCACCACCATTTTGGCTCTACTCCTGCTTCATGATTCTCTCTCTCTCTCTCTCTGTCTCTCTCTCTGTCTCGCTCTCTCTCTCTCTCTCTCTCTCTTGTCTGTCGCTCTCCTGTCTGTCTCCTCTCTCTCTTCTCTCTCCTTCTGTCTCTCTCTGTCTCTCTTGTCTGTCTCGTCTCTCTCTCTCTCTCTCCTCTTCTCTCTTCTGTCTCGTCTGTCTCTCTGTCTCTCGTCTGGTCTCTGCTCCTCGTTTCTCTCTCTCTCTCTGCTCCCGCTCTCTCCTGTCTCATCTCTCTCTCGTCTCTCTGTTCTCTCTCTGTCTCTCAATTCAATACAGTTTTAAGGGCTTAATAACTGAAAAATAAATAAAATAAATGTTGACATATTTCATATGTTAACATTTTTTATTAAATGTTTTATTTCACCTTATTAACCCAGGTAGGCTAGTTGAGACATGTTTCATTTAAATCTGACTGGTCAAGATAAAGCAAAGCAGTGCGACACAACAACACACAGAGTTACACATGGAATAAACAAACAGTACGAATAATACAATAGAAAAGGGATATAAACATGTGTGGCAAATGAGGTAAGATTAGGAGGTAAGGCAATAAGGCCATGTAGTGCAAAAATAATTAAATGAGCAATTAAACACTGGAGTGATAGATGTGCAGAAGATTGCAATGTGCAAGTGAAGAGATCCTGGTGTTTCAAAGGAGCCATAAAAAATAAGTAAAGTATGGGATGGGCTAGTTGGTGGTATTACGATGGGCTCCAGTGCATGTTTTGAGTTGCTCTAACAGCTGGTGTAAAGTTGGTGAGGGACGATATGGGGTCTCCAGCTTCAGTGATTTTTGCAATTTGTTCCAATAATTGAGCAGGAAAACTGGAAGGAAAGGCGGCAGGAGGAATTGCTCGGGAGTGACCAGTGAAATATACTGCTGGCCGTGCTACAGTGTGGTGGCTGGCTATGGTGAACCATGAGCTGAGATAAGCGGGGCTTTACCGCTAGCAAAGACCTAGGATACTGAGCCAGTGGGTTTGGCGACGAATATGAAGCGAGCGCCAGCCAACGGGAGCATACAGGTCACAGTGGTGGGTAGTATATGGGGCTTTGGTGACAAAACGGATGGCACTGTGATATACTGCATCTGGCACTGTGATATACTGCTATTTTGTAAATGACATCGCCGAAGTCGAGGATTGGTAGGATAGTCAGTTTTACAAGGGTATGTTTGGCAGCATGAGTGAAGGATGCTTTGTTGTGAAATAGGAAGCCGATTCTAGATTTAATTTTGGAGTGGAGATGCCTAATGTGAGTCTGGAAGGAGAGTTTACAGTCTAACCAGACACCTAGGTATTTGTATATGTCCACATATTCTAAGTTAGAACCGTCCAGAGTAGTGATGCTGGACGGGCGGGCAGGTGCTGGTAGCGATCGGTTGAAGAACATGCATTTAGTTTTACATGCCAAAGCAAGTGAAGTAGATAATAAACAAAAGTGAAATAAACAATACAAATTAACAGTAAACATTACACTAACAAAAGTTCATATTATGTGCAAATAATTAATGTCAAAGTACAAAAGGGAGGATAAATAAACATAAAAATGGTTTGTATTTCCAATGGTGTTTGTTCTTCACTGGTTGCCCTTTTCTTGTGGCAACAGGTCACACATCTTACTGCTGTGATGGAACACTGTGGTATTTCACTCAATAGATATGGGAGTTTATCAAAATAGCGTTTACATTTTTTTAGATTTGTGGGTCTGTGTAAACTGAGGGAAATATGTGTCTCTAATATGTCCTATTGTGTTGCTGTCCTGGGGCTCTGTGGGGTCTGTTTGTGTTTGTGAACAGAGCCCCAGGACCAGCTTCCCTAGGGGACTCTTATCCAGGTTATTCTCTCTGTACATTAGGTAATGGCTTTACCTAATTCTGCATGCAATCTCAATTTGGTGTTTTTCCCATTTTGTGAATTCTTGGTTGGTGAGCGACCCCAGACCTCACAACCATAAAGGGCAATGGGTTCTATAACTGATTCAAGTATTTTTAGCCAGATCCTAATTGGTATGTTGAATTTTATCTTCCTTTTGATGGTATAAAAGGTACTTATTGCCATGTCTCCCAGCTCGTTCACTGCTTTGTGGAAGTTACCTGTGGCGCTGATGTTTAGGCCGAGGTATGTATAGTTTTTTGTGTGCTCTAGGGCAACGGTGTCTAGATGGAATTTGTATTTGTYGTCCTGGCAACTGGACCTTTTTTGGAACACCATTATTTTTGTCTTATTGAGATTTACTGTCAGGGCCCAGAAGCATCAGATCATCAGCAAACAGCAGACTGTCTCTCTCTCTCTCTCTC
>NC_036870.1:27620040-27638392 GCF_002910315.2 Salvelinus sp. IW2-2015
CCCCTCTCTCTGTCTCTGCCTCTGTGTCTGTCTCTCTATGTCTCTGTGTCTGTCTCTGTGTCTGTCTCTTTTTCTGTTTGTCTCTGTGTCTGTCTCTGTGTCTGTCTCTTTGTCTGTCTGTCTCTGTGTCTGTCTCTGTCTCTGTGTCTGTATCTGTGTCTGTCTCTCTCTCTCTGTGTCTCTGTGTCTGTCTCTCTATGTCTCTGTGTCTGTCTCTGTGTCTGTCTCTTTGTCTGCCTGTCTCTGTGTCTGTCTCTGTGTCGTCTCTTTGTCTGTCTGTCTCTGTGTCTGTCTCTGTCTCTGTGTCTGTATCTGTGTCTGTCTGTCTCTGTCTGTCCTGTCTCTGTGTCTGTCTGTCTGTCTGTCTGTCGTCTGTCTGTCTGTCTGTCTGTCTGTCTGTCTGTCTGTCTGTCTGTCTGTCTGTCTGTCTGTCTGTCTTGTCTGTCTGTCTGTTCTGGTCTGTCTGTCTGTCTCTGTCTCTGTCGCCCTCTCTCTGTCTCTGCCTCTGTATGTCTCTCTCTCTCTCCCTCTTCTGTTTCTTGAGCCCTGACCAATAGGTATATTTAAAGAGGTACCCCATGTGACTTGATTTTCAAACAGACGTTATTTGCAGAAAGATAGGGGAAGATTGGGAAACAGCTCCACTCCTCTCAGTCAATCAAAAAGCCCTCTGACAGTTAGTGTCCTCTTTACACAGCTGAGCCTGACGCGAAGACTCAGACAAACAAACAGACAAACATACACAAAGACGAATACACACACACACATACATACACACACACACACACACACACACACACACACACACAAAGACGAATACACACACACACCAGTGGAGGCTGCTGAGGGGAGGACGGCTCATAATAATGGCTGGAATTGAGTAAATGGAATGGTATCAACCATGGAAACTCATGTTTGATTCCATTCCATTCACTCCATTCCAGCCATTATTATGAGCCGTCCTCCCCTCAGCAGCCTCCACTGACACACATACACAAACACATACACACTTTCCTCTCTTTCTTTCTCTCTCTCTCCCTCCATCTCGAGATGGCCTACAGGAAAGAGGTAGGGCTCTCGGAGTGTGGTGACAGGAAAATAACCTCTTACTCAACGTCAACAAAACAAAGGAGATGATCGTGGACTTCAGGAAACAGCAGAGGGAGCACCCCCCCTATCCACATCGACGGGACAGCAGTGGAGAAGGTGGAACGTTTTAAGTTAAGTTCCTCGGTGTACACATCACTGACAAACTGAAATGGTCTACCCACACAGACAGTATGGTGAAGAAGACGCAACAGCGCCTCTTCAACCTCAGGAGACTGAAGAAATGTGGCTTGTCACCTAAAAACCTCACAAACTTTTACAGACGCACAATTAAGAGCATCCTGTCGGGCTGTATCACCGCCCGGTACGGCAAKTGCWCCGCCCACAACCGTAAGGCACTCCAGAGGMTYGTGAGGTCTGCASAACGCATCACCGGGGGCAAACTACCTGCCCTCCAGGACACCTACASCACCRYATGTCACAGGAAGGCAAAAAAGATAATCAATGACAACAACCACCCGAGCCACTGCCTGTTCACCCCGCTATCATCCAGAAGGRGWGSTCAGTACAGGTGCATCAAAGCTGGGACCGAGAGACTGAAAAACAGCTTCTATATCAAGGCCATCAGACTGTTAAACAGCCATCACTAGCACAGAGAGGCAGATGCCTACATACAGACTTGAAATCATTGGGCGCTTTAATAAATGGAACACTTGTCACTTTAATAATGTCACTTTAATAATGTTTACATATCTTGCGTTACTCATCTCATATGTATATACTGTATTCTATACCATCTATTGCAGCTTAGCCTGTGCCGCTCTGTCATTGCTGATCCATATATTTATACCTATATATTCTTATTCCATTCCTTATTCCATTAGGTATTTGTTGTGGAATTGTTAGATATTACTTGTTAGATATTACTGCACTGTCGGAACTAGAAGCACAAGCATTTCGGTACACTCACAATAACATCTGCTTACCATGTGTATGTAACCAATACAATTTGATTTGATTTGATTTCTCCACTATTTCACACATTCTCTCTTTCTCCTCTGTCTCTCTTAGCAGAAAGGGTTTCCTTTGTCCCAATGGAACCCTGGGGGCAAACAAAAAAGAATTGACAGAGGGATTGCATAACTTTTGGCACAATGAACTCCCATTTTATAAATAAGGTAGGGCAATTATGAGCTGTAGTTTTTTGCAACTCCAAGCTGGAAAGGCAATCCACTCATGAATAGGACGCAGTAGTTATAGTGATGCACTGCGTATACTGTTTGCAGTATAGAAATTCTGCTCTATTTCTATAAGGTAGAGAAAAGCTTTTCATGTAGGTCTAACGCGTTTGAAATGTCTAACAAACACAACATGGTCCCGTGTGGCTCAGTTGGTAGAGCATGGRGCTTGCAACGCCAGGGTTGTGGGTTCATTCCCCACGGGGGGACCAGGATGAATATGTATGAACTTTCCAATTTGTAAGTCGCTCTGGATAAGAGCGTCTGCTAAATGACTTAAATGTAAATGTAACTCTGGGACATATATTGTACCATATGTGCTTCTCAAAGGCCCTTTGTCAGTTACAGTAGGCCTATGATTCCATTTGCCCATCTAGAGATGCTGTGTTTTATTCAGCGAGAGCATTGCAGTAGTGTTGCTTTGGCTGTCATCAGAGCCTGGGGGAATCCATGTTTTCATATTGGAGGCGTTCTGGAAAAAGGAGCAGTCTCTGTCTTTCTCCCACAGAAATGCAATGCAATGGCCTGGCAGCCAACAAAATGGCTGCTCTGTAGACAACAGAGACTGTGTCAGTGATACTAGGTGTTTGGGTGGATTTCACATTCTGAGGAATATACTTTAATTTCTACCTTCAAGTGCAGGTTCCCTGGAGGACTCTTCTATATGTAGATAAAGTGCATGACACTAAATAAGCTATACTATCCTCCATCTATACCATCATCAAGCCAACTTGGTGTACATTAATGTGCACTCTCTTGGCTGTGGGCATTGTCTATATCCAACCCTATCTCCCGCAGGTGATGATTCCCTGGAGAAGAACAACAACACGACAAACTCCCAAACGTATAACTGACGCACACATTCAGTGGGGCGACAGGAGTCATCGTAGTCAGTGTTTACCAACTGCCAGACAACCCATGCCATCCCTGCCGACTGTAAACTCAGTTTAAATATAAACGGCCTAAGATGCAACATGGCTCAGATCTGTTTAAAATTTCAAGCAAAACCTTTTAGTGGTTGTAAGCCGGAGACGCGTGTGGCAGTGAAAGCAATAACACACAGGCCATAATGAGGGAAGTTGTTTCTAAGTTCAAACTGACCTTACACACACACAGGATCACACACTGCCACAGCACGCACGCTACGCCACGCACGCACGCACGCACGCACGACGGCACGCACACCACACACACACACACACACACATACACACACACACACACAACACACACACACACCACACACACACACACACACACACACACACACACACACGACACACACCGGATAACAGCACACACACACACACACACACACACACACACAACACACACAACTACACCCACACACACAGTCACACACACCACACACAGACAAACACCGAACACCACACCTCACATGACACACACCTACGTCAACAACGACATGGCACGCAGCGGCACCGCACCATACACAACGCACGCATGGATGCAGTCACACACACATGCACGCATTTACGTATAGGCACCAACACACAAATGCACTTGGCAGTGAAAGCAATAACACACAGGCCTATATGAGGGAAGTTGTTTCTAAGTTCAAACTGACCTTACACACACACACACACACGCACGCACGGCACGCACGCACGCACGCACGCACGCACGCACACACACACACACACCACACTACACACTCACACACACACACACACACACACAAACACACACACACACACACAACCGAAGTACACCACACACACACGCACACATCCACATCACACACACACACACACACACACACACACACACACACACGACACCACACACACACACACACACACACCACACACACACACACACACACACACACACACCCGCACAAACACCGATACACACACACACAAGACACACACACGCAAAACAACGACATGCCGCACGCCCACGCACATACACACGCACGCATGGATGCATCACACACACATGCACGCATTTACGTAGGCACACACAAAGGCACTTTGGCAGTGAAAGCAATAACACACAGGCCATAATGAGGGAAGTTTTGTCTAAGTTCAAACTGACACACACACACACACATACACCACACACACACACACCACACACACTGATACACACACACACACACACACACACACACACACACACAAACACCGATACATACACACAACACACACACACACACACACACACACACACAACACCAGACAAACACACGCATGCACACACACAAAGACACACACACACGCACACAAACACACATGCACACATGCACACATACACAGCACACACGCAAACAACGACATGCCGCACGCACGCACGCACAAACACACACACAGACATCGCGATCGGAGTCACAGTCACACACACATGCACGCATTACGTAGGCACACACAAATGCACTTACGTACACACACAACCGACCCAGTGGCCCCCAGCAAAGGGGTGCGAAATGTTCTTGAACAATGGGCACAGGATGTGCAGCTAGGTAGTTGCCTAGGTAGAGGCACCCAATTTACGAACATGCTTTAAAATCTGTAAGTGCTCCTCTGATCGAGAGAGAGAACTTATCAGTGATTTGTTTTCCAAAGTGACTTGTTTTATTTCAGTATCTGAAACCAGCTGATATTCAGCACAATTGTGAACAAGCCTAATTTCAGAGGGGGGATCACTCTTCATCTCCCCCGTGGCAGTAATATATATTCTGACATTTCTAGACGTCTCCAGTCTTCTTGCTTTTTTTCAATGAAAAACTGGGGTATGGCATTATTATATAGTAAATACTAGGTCAGAGCATAAGCACATGCTCTCAGTAGCTATACTATGGTTATAGCCTGATTTTTCTTAACGAAGTCAGCTATGCTGTACTATTCAATATGTGCGTCTTGTTTTTACAGTTTTTAACAATCACTTTGGCACATTCAGACCTTTTGTGGTCATTTTTCAAAACTCTAGACACAAAAACTCAAACGGGCATCACTTGTAACACAGGCTGTCCAATGTTCAAAACATTGCATTGTGCATTCAACATCTTTAAAGAAACCTTGCACTTGCTGAATCATTGGTTCAAATAACTAATTTATCATGGAATACCAATAGGAACATTCATTTAGATTACCCACACACAAGATACCGATAGTTTCACTGTGTAGTTGTTCGTACAATCATTAAATATGTTGGTACAAATATGTGATACAATGTTTCATTATGCTACAACACGTAAATACATCACTGTAAAAGGACTAGTAAGAGAGAATACTACAGACACAGTGGAGTCATAGGTTTCTTTGAATCAAAGCAAAAATAATTAGCTACAAAAAAATGCAACAGTTAAAGTCAATATGCAGTGCCTCACCTGGCTTACTGTAAAAACAAAACAAAAGGTTGATTACTGTACTTCTATTTTTCCATCAACCCTGTCTTGTGGGTTTGGCCATAAGTTCTCATCCACACTCACAATGGATGTTTTCATAAGCCAAACATCTTGGGAACAATCTTCGGGCGAATCCAGGCCTGACACTGGTCTGCCGTGATGTCATTGCATGCGTCATCCATGCCTGGAGAAGGGTGGCTTGTTCGTGAGGGCGCCTATCATAACCTTCCACCTCCATGTGGAGAAAAAATCCTCAATCGGGTTAAGGAAAGGAGAGTATGGGGGTAAGAACAGGGTGGTAAATTGTGGATGGGCCTGACAATGCTTGCACATTTGAGCATGGTGGAACCTGACATTATCCCACCCAATAACATAGGTCATGCCATCAGCTCTACAGACCTTGATAGCTCATCAAGGAAGGTACATTCAAACAGAGAATCATGTGGCTGCCTGCAACTCAAATATAGAGATATATAGAGTAGAGAGCTTTAGATGTTGTTCGACCAAACATTAGAACGGGCAAGATGCGTAATCTAAGCAACTTTGACCGTGGTGATGAGTTGATGCCACACATGGTGATTCCAGCTTCTCAGAAACAGCTGCCTTCCTGGGATTTTTACACACTACAGTCTCTAGAGTTTACAGAGAAGGGTGCGATAAACAAAACACATTCAGTGAGCGGCAGTTCTGTGGGCAAAACCACCTTGTTAATGAGAGAAGGTCAGAAGAGAATGTCCAGAGTCATTCAAGCTAACAGAAAGGCCACAAACACTCAAATAACGCTGTTTAAAAACAGTGGTGTGCAGAAGGGCATCTCATAACGTACAACACCGTGAATAATTCAGGCTGTTGTGGAGGCAAAAGGGGGTCCTACCCAGTACTAGATAGGTGTACCTAATAAAGTGGCGGGTGAGTGTACAGTAATGTCAAATCTGAAAACATGGTCTGGAAAAGTGGTACATGGGACCATAGAAACTGTGTCTGATAAAGAATGATGAGAAATAAACATCCATAGATAATGAAGTCCAATTGGTTCATGTTCCACGGCAATTGGTGTCAATGGATCTCGTTATCCTGAAACTTTCATGATCTAAACATGGAATATTGTTCGCTCAGTTTCCAATAAAACTATGCATTAAGAGTAACGCAACAGTTACTTGTATCAACCAGTTGTATCAATTGATAGTTAGATCATTGTAATGAAATGAATAGACAGTCATTTCAGATGTAATGTGTGAATTGCATTTTGAAATGGTAATACTTTGATGTTAAGTTGTGTCATTTTGAACKGGTGATTTTAGTTCAATGAACAAATGATCTTAGCTTTATGTGTATTGTATCCAAGCAATTGTTTTCTGCTGGACAAAGCCATTTTTTGCCCATGTCATTTCCACAATACACTGGATGAATCTCAGGGGCATATACTGTACTTAGATGTACAATAGTGAATTGATCATGCGCAATGATCCTACACAGTGGACTGGATCTGAGGATGTATTCAGAGAAAAACTGAATTGTTTAGTTTTATATTTGCCTCTGGGTCTATTAACAACCCTCTGTGCAACCTCAACCGCCCCATCCCCAGAACCACTTATTCACTTAAATAGATAACTGTGAGAGCAATTCTTTCCCATCTCTACTGGAACACCATGCTCTGCAAGTTAAATATTTGAAACCTGTTCTCTGAGAAATGTTCACTGTGAAAGGAAGATACTTCATTTCAAGCAAAGGTCTCCTGCAGTGCTTTTGTGAAAGTGTATTTTGGAATGTACTGTAGGTATAACTGTTATTTTTTTCACATCATAAAAAGTTGTGCATGAAATACTTTCTGCATTTGGATGTGGTGTGTGACGACGAGCAACCCTTGAAAATCAATGATTTCTCTCCATTCATCATTAMGCCAAGAGACAAAATATCTATTTTCATACCAGTTCTCATGTTTAAAATCTGTATTCATCTTCTATTTCACCAGGAAGATCCCCTGGAGTCTGATAGTAAATCCTTCACCAGGGTTCACCTGCCCAAGATGGATTGATGGATTGCATAATAACAATCTATTTATTCTTAATTAAGTCTGTATTATGTGACGTTGTGGTTCTGTGAAACGGATGCCTACTGTTAGTTATGTACAATGGGGCTTCCTTCACTGCACAGATCATAGCAGGAGATAAGGAGAGGGAGACGGGGGGATTTGATTGGATGTGTTACCTGATATTTATTGTTCGATAGGTTAACTCTCCCAGGTCACGGCTTCCTGTGGCGAACCCTGTGCATATTTAAATAGCCATGCTGACTTACCAGCATGGCTCCACCGCCCCAGTGTTGGAAAACGCACATAAACACCACCGTTGACCTTTAGCAAGCAATAAACACAATTAAATATGAATAGGAAAATAATTGAAAGTAACCAACACTTTTTCCCCTTTGGACGATCAGAACCATGGCCAAATAAAAATGGGTAACCTGGGCAACAATAATAATGTTGACATTTGCCTCTACCCCTGGTAAATGACAGATGGAACATTTCATGGATGGTGACAGACCTCGCTGGTGAAATGTTAACCAAGGTTTATGCATGTAGGCATATAGAATTTTTGCTTGCAGTTTCATTGGTAAACACTAGCGCCATTTTGAATGATTTCTATCGAGTCGTCTGATCCATTTCTGTGGGTTTTTATAGGAGAAGATGTACAGTAGCGATCAGTGTTAGGGAGTAACTGATTACAATCAGCTACGTTACCAGCAAAATGATTATAATCAGATTACAGATACTTTTTAAAAACTAGATGATTACTTCTTGGATTACTTTTAAATTCAGAAAGAATGTTATGACACCTTTCTGTTTTCTCAATGAGATTCAATTCAGCACTGAAAAACCAAATGCTGAAAGCTTAAGACTAAGTTTGTCCGACGTGAGCGAGTCTGACCACAAGTCAGATGTGTATGACGACACACCAGATGTGTATGACGACACACCAGATGTGTATGACGACACACCAGATGTGTATGACGACACACCAGATGTGTATGAATGAACACACCGATGTGTATGATGAACACCAGATGTGTATGACGACCACACCAGATGTGTATGATGACACACCAGATGTGTAATGATGACACACCAGATGTGTATGATGGATCCTTTTTGTCTTCTTCTTTGGCCTCTTAAGGGGAAAGTAAATCTATTTTTTAAATGTTTTCACATTTTCATGATATCCCATTGGTAGTTGCAGTCTTGTCCCATTGCTGCAACTCCCGTACGGACTCGGGAGAGGAGAAGGTCGAAAGCCATGCGTCCTCCGAAACACGACCCTGCCAAGCCACACTGCTTCTTGACACACTGCTCGCTGATTACAATTTAGAACACTTAACTTGTAACTTGTATGGATTACATTTTTAAAGTAACCTACCCAACCCTGGTAGCGATTTTATGTTCTCTTATGAGAGAATTCATTGCGGTATCAAACTCGTGCAACACAGACAGACTGCTGCTGTGAAATATTTATTTTGCCCATTGATCGGTTTCCTGAACTCACACCCTGCCTCACCCTGCTTTACTTGTCCTCACTCCTCCACACAACCTCCATCATTGATCTGGAAGGCTGTGAAAAGAGCATTGCACTCAGAAGGAATGTATCCTAAACTATGTGAAATATTATTTATCCATCGAGACAAACTTTGATTTCTGGATGAACTTTACAGTGTTTTTCTCAGGACTGCTGGTGGGAGTCGTCAGACTAATTCGTATGATTATGATATTAGATTTTGAACATGATTGCTTCCCACTGTTTTCAGGCTGGTATGTAAATACAGGGGTGGGAACTCCTCCCACTGTTCTTCAGGCTGGTATGTAAATACAGGGGTGGGAACCCTCCCACTGTTCTTCAGGCTGGTATGTAAATACAGGGGTGGGAATCCTCCCCACTGTTCTTCAGGCTGGTATGTAAATACAGGGTGGGAACTCCCCCACTGTTCTTCAGGCTGGTATGTAAATACAGGGGTGGGAACTCCTCCACTGTTCTCCAGGCTGGTATGTAAATACAGGGGTGGGAACTCCTCCACTGTTCTTCGGGCTGGTATGTAAATACAGGGGTGGGAAATCCTCCACTGTTCTTCGGGCTGGTATGTAAATACAGGGGTGGGAACTTCCACTGTTCTTCAGGCTGGTATGTAAATACAGGGGTGGGAACCCTCCCACTGTTCTTCAGGCTGGTATGTAAATACAGGGTGGAACTCCTCCGCTGTTCTTCAGGCTGGTATGTAAATTACAGGGGTAGAGAACTCTCCCACTGTTCTTTCAGGCTGGTATGTAAATTACAGGGGTAGGAACTCCTCCCACTGTTCTTCAGGCTGGTATGTAAATACAGGGGTGGGAACCCCTCCCACTGTTCTTCAGCTGGTATGTAAATACAGGGGTGGGAATCCTCCCACGTTCTTCAGGCTGGTATGTAATACAGGGGTGGGAACTCCTCCACTGTTCTTCAGGCTGGTATGTAAATTACAGGGGTAGGAACTCCTCCCACTGTTCTTCAGGCTGGTATGTAAATACAGGGGTGGAACTCCTCCAACTGTTCTTCAGGCTGGTATGTAAATACAGGGGTGGGAACCCCTCCCACTGTTCTTCAGGCTGGTATGTAATACAGGGGTGGGAACTCCTCCCATGTTCTTCGGGCTGGTATGTAAATACAGGGGTGGGAACTCCTCCACTGTTCTTCGGCTGGTATGTAATACAGGGTGGGAACTCCTCCCACTGTTCTTCGGGCTGGTATGTAAATACAGGGGTGGGAACTCCTCCCACTGTTCTTCAGGCTGGTATGTAAATACAGGGGTGGGAACTCCTCCCACTGTTCTTCAGGCTGGTATGTAATACAGGGGTGGGAACTCCTCCCACTGTTCTTCGGCTGGTATGTAAATACAGGGGTGGGAACTCCTCCCACTGTCTTTCGGCTGGTATGTAAATACAGGGTGGGAACTCTCCACTGTTCTTCAGGCTGGTATGTAAATACAGGGGTAGGAACTCCTCCCACTGTTCTTCAGGCTGGTATGTAAATCAGGGGTGGGAACTCCTCCCACTGTTCTTCAGGCTGGTATGTAAATACAGGGGTGGGACTCCTCTCACTGTCCCTATTCAGAATGCTGGGGAAGTGTTGGCTGTTAATGACCTCAGAGACTGATTGACTTTAGTTTATGCCAATTATAGCTATTTTTAATCTATATCTAATGTGTGTAAAAGAAAATTGAAAATCTTCCCCAATCCAGACAGATTTTACCTTTATTTAACTAGGAAGGTCAGTCAAGAACAAATTCTTTATTTTCAACAAACTGCCTAGGAACAGTGATTAACTGCCTTGTTCAGGGGCAGAACAAAATATTTTTACCTTGTCAGCTCGGGGATTCGATCTTACAGGCTTTCGAGTGCTAGTCCAACGCTCTAACCGCTAGGCTACCAGCCGCCCCACATTCTGATACTTGAATGTGTCTGTTGTCTAGAAGAGTTTGTCCTGACTTTGGCTCTTGTCTGCTGCCTTCTCCCCTGGTCTCCTTACTGTGATCTCCTTGTGCTGCTGCCCTCTTCTCCCCCTGGCTCCTGACTGTGATCTCCTTGTCTGCTGCCTCTTCTCCCCTGGGCTCCTTGATTGTGATCTCCTTGTCTGCTGCCTCTTCTCCCCTGGGCTCCTTGATTTTGATCTCCTTGTCTGCTGCCTCTTCTCCCCTGGTCTCCTTGATTGTGATCTCCTTGTCTGCTGCCTCTTCTCCCCCTGGGCTCCCTGACTGTGATCTCCTTGTCTGCTGCCTCTTCTCCCCCTGGGCTCTTGATTGTGATCTCCTTGTCTGCTACCTCTTCTCCCCTGGGCTCCTTAACTGTGATCTCCTTGTCTGCTGCCTCTTCTCCCCTGGGCTCCTTACTGTGATCTCCTTGTCTGCTGCCTCTTCTCCCCCTGGGCTCCTTAACTGTGATCTCCTTGTCTGCTGCCTCTTCTCCCGGGCTCCCTGACTGTGATCTCCTTGTCTGCTGCTCTTTCCCCCTGGGCTCCTGATTGTGATCTCCTTGTCTGCTGCCTCTTTTCCCCCTGGGCTCCTTGATTGTGATCTCCTTGTCTGCTGCCTTTTCTCCCCTGGGCTCTTAACTGTGAATCTCCTTGTCTGCTGCCTCTTCTCCCCTGGTCTCCTTGATTGTGATCTCCTTGTCTGCTGCCTCTTCTCCCTTGGTCTCCTTGATTGTGATCTCCTTGTCTGCTGCCTCTTCTCCCCCTGGTCTCCTTGATTGTGATCTCCTTGTCTGCTGCCTCTTCTCCCCCTGGTCTCCTTGATTGTGATCTCCTTGTCTGCTGCCTCTTCTCCCCCTGGGCTCCCTGACTGTGATCTCCTTGTCTGCTGCCTCTTTCCCCCTGGGCTCCTTGATTGTGATCTCCTTGTCTGCTGCCTCTTCTCCCCCTGGGCTCCTTGATTGTGATCTCCTTGTCTGCTACCTCTTCTCCCCCGGGCTCCTTAACTGTGATCTCCTTGTCTGCTGCCTCTTCTCCCCTGGGCTCTTAACTGTGATCTCCTTGTCTGCTGCCTTTCTTTCCCTGGGCTCCTTGATTGTGATCTCCTTGGTCAAGTATAAAATAAGTGTTTTTACTGTGAAATTAAAACTCAAGAAGAGTTTTTGCTTTTGTCTTCCTAAAAATGTCCCCTGCCTATCTCCTGTAGGGCTTGGAGCAGGGTTAGAGGCAGTTCCATTTAATTTCAGTCAGTTCAGGAAGTTAACTGAAATGGAATTGACCCCAACCCTAGCTCCTAGTGCAGCTGAATTAGACCTGAGAGGAAGAAGAGGCCCTCTGGACTGCCTCCACATGTGGCCGCATTACACTGTGGATAGACGAGGGGATTGAGCTTCACCCCTTGACCCTTAGAGCTGTTCAGAGCATGTGTCCCAAATGGCACCCTATTCCCTACATTGTGCACTACTATGGGCTCTGGTCAAAAGTAGTGCACTATATAGGGAATAGTGTGCCATTTGGAACGTAGCCTAACTCGCCTCATCACAATGTATACAGTACAGAGCCTCATCTGCCAGCTGAACTGCTCAGCAGACAGGAAGATGATATCACCACTGGGCTCCAGTTCAATAGCCTTGGAATCCCCTCATATTACACTTGGGCTTTAGTTAAACGGCAACGGGGTAATGTGGGTGTCATACGCCATTGAGGACAGCTAGGGGGAATGCACCTTCAGTAGGTATTCTACTGTAGTCTTTTTTGTGACCACTAGTCACAGGCCATTTCATATTACTTTTAAACATTGACCATTTTTGGACTTACCTTTCCTTGACTTGCATAAAAAAAAGTAAAAAGAATCATGAGTCTTTTTCACTTTCCTTTTATATACTTCCCGTACAGTTTCCATTGAGAGGTCTGGTGTAATTCGCCTCCCCTTGTAGGTCTCAGTCCTTTCATGTTGCCTGATGTCTTACTCCCTTGACACCCCAGACCCCAGCTATGTCTCACTCACAGCCAAGGTAATGGAATAAAAAAAATGGAATGGCTCTTTGATCAAGCCTGCAGGTCTCTGGAAATTGAAAAGTCAGAGAGAGAGAGAGAGCAAACTGTCTGGATAGAGTGAGGAGCCTTAGTCATAGCCAAGTCTGAACCCAAGCAGTTCATTTTTTAWAGGTGTCCGACGGGGTTGTCTGATGTCTTCGCTCCCGATGGACTGGCCCAAAGACCAGAGGGAAGATGCTATCTGAAACCATTGTTGAAAAATGTCACTTGTGTTGTGAGAAGGGAAGGATGAGTTCGTGGGAATGATTTCCCCCACCCACTGCCCCAGCCACTACCACTACCATTACCACTGCCTCTGCCACTGTAGCCAAGTCCGGATCCAGGGCCTTGCAGTCAAGCCTATATTTCACAGTTGAGGCGCTTTCATGGTAACTGGGTCATTCTTGAATTGCGGTGGTAAATGCTGTCCCTTGACTTTGGCACCATGTAAAAATACTTTAAAATGACTAAAACATGACAAATATTAAATTGTCAATTTTATTTAACTGTTATTTAATTAGAAAACATAATGTAAGTCCGTTATACTGCAGAACATCAATTTGCATGTATTGTAGAAACTTCTGGCGGCTAGCAAATGGGCTTGTCCCACTGGTGATGTGTAGAGTAGTGACATATTTTTAGGATTTAAAGATATCTATCTATTATTTTGAATGCTCGACAATGAACTAAATGACACTACTAAAATACATATCTATTTTTTATGTGTGTCACTCAGTTTTATGTCATTGGTGTTACAGCCTTGAAAATTCCTGATTCCAAGATATACAAGGACATTGAGCGTTCTTTACAGTAGCAAACTATCAGGGGAGGGGTCTATATACCACACAGACAGCGTGGTGAAGAAGGCGCAGCGGCGCCTCTTCAACCTCAGGAGGCTGAAGAAATTCGGCTTGTCACCAAAAACACTCACAAAATTTTACAGATGCACAATCGAGAGCATCCTGTCGGGCTGTATCACCGCCTGGTACGGCAACTGCTCCGCCCACAACCGTAAGGCTCWCCAGAGGGTAYTGAGGTCTGCACAACGCATCACCGGGGGCAAACTACCTGCCCTCCAGGACACCTACACCACCCGATGTCACAGGAAGGCCAWAAAGATCATCAAGYACAACAACCACCCGAGCCACTGCCTGTTCACCCCGCTATCATCCAGAAGGCGAGGTCAGTACAGGTGCATCAAAGCTGGGACCGAGAGACTGAAAAACAGCTTCTATCTCAAGGCCATCAGACTGTTAAACAGCCATCACTAACATTGAGTGGCCGCTGCCAACATAACTGACTCAACTTTAGCCACTTTAATAATGGAAAATGGATATAATAAATGTATCTCTAGCCACTTTAAACAATGCCACTTTATATAATGTTTACATACCTTACATTACTCATCTCATATGTATATACTGTACTCTATACCATCTACTGCATCTTGTCTATGCCATTCGGGCATCACTCATCCATATATTTATATGTACATATTCTGATTCATTCCTTTACACTTGTGTGTATAAGGTAGTAGTTGTGAAATTGTTAGGTTAGATTACTTGTTAGATATTACTGCATGGTCGGAACTAGAAGCACAAGCATTTCGCTACACTCGCATTAACATCTGCTAACCATGTGTATGTGACCAATAACATTTGATTTGATTTGATTTATTAAAGACACACTATTAGCATAATCACACCCTTTTATTATGTCATACATTTGAGGATTCCATTGATCATGTGGTATATCTAAATCCAGTGTCACTTGGTATCAGTCAATTTAAATTAAGGGAAATAACATTGTGAGCAAAATTATTAATCATATCACTTTAGTAAATACTTTTTAAAGGATTGATGACTTAGATTTGAGTATTCGTGGCCTCCGTTTCAGAAAATCCCAATTTACCTAAAATTTGTCATTGGTGTTGCCGTCATTGGTGTTATCATAATTGTACATATTTCAAGTACTTAAGCTACCATATTAGTTGATTTAGAAGGGAAATATGTAGCCAAATACATTTAAATAAATAAAAAATATATACAAAATTAAGTTCATTTTTCCATAATGCAATGCCCAAATGCCACTGTAATCTAAAACGAACCAACCATTTGAACGAGAAATTGAAAATCCATCACTGATTGACTCACTCCCGGGGTTTTTAATTCCCTTCAGTTCTGTTGGCTCAACTCTAACCCCATATGTGCCCTGTGGTTGTTCCTTCACCAAGCCTCTGTTGTACTGTGTGCTATCAACATGAAAGACATGAGTCATCAGAGCTAGGGGCCTGGAGTTCCACACACACGCACAAACACACACACACGCACACACACACACACACACGTATGGATGTGACCAGTGGTCATGCTGCTGAATAGCCTTCCTCCTCAGCCTGTGAGGCTAAGGCAGTAAACTACAGATTCTGGCTGCGTTCCAATTCTCTTCATCCGCCTCCTTTCCTTTCTCCGTGTATTGATTGGGGACAGAGCCCAAGGTGGTTCCAAACTAACCATGCGTTTTCAAGTATGTTTTCCCTCACGACTGATCTCAAAGGATGGATTGGGGCAGTTTGATGTACCTATCCAGTCCTTCCATCCATCAGTGGTGATGAAAGGAAGGTGACAAGGAAGTAAGTCTTGTTAGTAGTATTGTCACACAGACACTTTGTTAAGAGGGAAAAGGCACGCCTCATTGAAGGACACAGACCACAGGAGAATACATGTTGTCTATACAGCATGTTATTCTGTTCACTCCATGTCCCTGGTACTCTGATGTTCCCTCCAACACAGGTTTTTCTCTTTTACCAAAAAGAAGAATACAAGTTGTTTGCATCCCTTGACAGTTTCTAGGTAAAGGTTCTGTGGTGCATTATGGATAATGTCACCCTTAAGTGTTATTCCCTAATGACTCTGACCTACGCTAATACAATTGGGGAGTTTACAGAATTACATAAGGTACGGTAAATCACAATAAAACGCCATTATGTGATAAAACAAACATTGCGGCCAGTGTCACTCCAAACACACCATGCGGACTCCAGACTGATGAGCGAAGGCCAGCCTAAAAGCGAAAGCTAATAGTGTGTCTCACATTGAAAGACCTTGGGAGCCTTGTGTCTCAGAGATGAGTGGCTGATACCCAGGATGCTTTGAGTCTGTTGTCACCCCGGTCACGTCTTCGCTGGAGCAGTCTAACGCACTGTAATCATGGCCAGATGATGAGCCCCATTGATGAGAGAGTAATCATGGCCAAAGAGTGATCATGGCCAAATGATGAGCCCCATGGATGAGAGAGGAATCATGGCCAGACAAGCTCCATGGATGAGAGAGGTAGGGGCACCCTAGGCAGACAGGCTGGCATGCAGGCACCCTAAATGTGTCATTTCTCTCCATTGAAGTAAAGGATGTCGTTCACATTTTCAAGTGTTCTGTCCTTACTGTATCCCTCAAATGTAGACAAGTGTTCTGTCCTTACGGTATCCTCAAATGTAGACAGTGTTCTGTCTTACTGTACCCTCAAATATAAACAGGTGTTCTGTCCTACTGTACCCCTCAAATAAAACAGTGTTCTGTCCCTACTGTACCCCTCAAATATAACAGGTGTTTCTGTCCCTACTGTACCATCAAATATAAACATGTGTTCTGTCCTACTGTACCCTCAAATAACCAGGTGTTCTGTCCCTACTGTACCCCTCAAATATAAACAGGTGTTCTGTCCCTACTGTACCTCAAATATAAACAGGTGTTCTGTCCCTACTGTACCCCTCAAATATAAACAGGTGTTCTGTCCTACTGTACCTCCTCAATAAAAACAGGTGTTCTGTCCCTACAGTACCCCTCAAATATAACAGGTGTTCTGTCCTTACTGTATCCCTCAAATATAACAGGTTTGTTTGTCCTACTGTACCCCTCAAATATAAACAGTTTCTGTCCTACTGTATCCTCAAATATAACAGGTTTCTGTCCTACTGCCCCTCAAATAAACAGGTGTTCTGTCTACTGTCTCCAATTAAACAGGTGTTCTGTCCCTACTGTATCCCTACAATATAAACAGGTGTTCTGTCTCTACTGTCCCCTCAAATTTAAACAGGTGTTCTGTCCCTACTGTATCCCTCAAAATATAACAGGTGTTCTGTCTCTACTGTACCCTCAAATATAAACAGGTGTTTCGTCCCTACTGTACCCCTCAAATATAAACAGGTGTTCTGTCCCTACTGTATCCCAAATATAAACAGGTGTTCTTCCCTACTGTACCCTCAAATATAAACAGGTGTTCCTGTCTCTACTTGTACCCCTCAAATATAAACAGGTGTTCTGTCCCTACTGTATCCCTCAAATATAAACAGGTGTTCTGTCTCTACTGTACCCTCAAATATAAACAGGTGTCTGCCCTACTGTACGCCCTCAAATATAAACAGGTGTTCTGTCTCTACTGTACCCCTCAAATATAAACAGGTGTTCTGTTCCTACTGTACCCTCAAATATAACAGGTGTTCTGTCCCTACTGTACCCCTCAAATATAAACAGGTGTTCTGTCCCTACTGTATCCCTCAAATATAAACAGTGGTTCTGTCCCTACTGTATCCTTCAAATATAAACAGGTGTTCTGTCCCTACTGTACCCCTCAATATAAACAGGTGTTCTGTCCCTACTGTATCCCTCAAATATAGACAGGTGTTCTGTCCCTACTGTACCTAATAAATATAACAGGTGTTCTGTCCCTACTGTATCCCTCAAATATAAACAGGTGTTCTGTCCCTACTGTACCCCTCAAATATAAACAGGTGTTCTGTCCTACTGTACCCTCAAATATAAACAGGTGTTCTGTCCTACTGTATCCCTCAAATATAACAGGTGTTCTGTCCTACTGTACCCCTCAAATATAAACAGGTGTTCTGTCTCTACTGTACCCTCAAATATAAACAGGTGTTCTGTCCCTACTGTATCCCTCAAATATAAACAGGTGTTCTTGTCTCTACTGTACCCTCAAATATAAACAGGTGTTCTGTCCCTACTGTATCCCTCAAATATAAACAGTGTTCTGTCCCTACTGTACCCCTCAAAATATAACAGGTGTTCTGTTCCTACTGTACCCATCAAATATAAAACAGGTGTTCTGTCCCTACTGTACCCTCAAATATAAACAGGTGTTCTGTCCTACTGTCCCAT
>NC_036870.1:27639208-27646204 GCF_002910315.2 Salvelinus sp. IW2-2015
CAATGAGCCAGAATGATGTAGCAACCCATAAGGATCCTGAGTTTGAGAGTAATCATGCCAGATGATGAGCCCCATGGATGAGAGAGTGAATGCATGGCAGACGATGAGGCCCATTGATAAGAAAGTATCATAGCCAGACCGATGAGCCCATTGGATAAGAAGGTAATAATGGCCAATAACGATGACCCCATGGATGAGAGAGTAATCATTGCAACGATGAGCCACATTGGATGAGAGAGTAATCATGGCCAGACGAATGCGCCCATTGAATGAGACGAGTAATACGATGGACAAAGCGAGAGGCCACATGGATGAGAGAGTAATATGGCCAGACGATGACCCCATTGATGAGAGAGTAATCATGGCCAAACCTGATGAGCCACATGGATTGAGAGAGTAACTCATGGCCAGCTGATGACCACATTGATGAGAAGGTAATCATGGCCAGACGAATGAGCCCATGGATGAGAAAGTAATCATGGCCAGAGATGGAGCCCCATGATGAGAGAGTAATCTATGGCCAGACGATGTAGCCACATTGGATGAAGAGAGTATCATGGCCAGACGATGAGCCCTCATATGATGAGAGTGTAATCATGGCCAACGATGAGTCCATTGGTCAAACAAATCAAGTTTATTTTATATAGCCCTTCGTACATCAGCTAATATCTCGAAGTGCTGTACAAAACCAGCCTAAAACCCCAAACACAGCAAGCAATGCGTGTAGAACAGGTGGCTGGGAAAAACTCCCTAGAAAGGCAAAACCTAGGAAGAATAACCTAGAGAGGTAACCTAGGCTAGAGAGGGTGTAGCCAGTCCTCTTCTGGCTGTGCGGGCTGGAATTATAAAGAGATACATGGCCAAGATGTCTTCAATAAGTTCTATACAAAATGAACCATAGCATGGTCAATATAATAACTCCAGGATAATGTCAGTTTGGCTTTTCATAGCCCGACTCATCTAAGGAAGTTGAAAACAGCAGGTCCTGGACAGTGCCACCGTCCGCGTGGACAGGTCCACGGGTTCCATAACCACTCGCGTAGGCAGAACCAGTTGCACACTGGAACAGAGCAAGTGCCAGGTGGACTTGGGACATCCTGAGCAGCAGGCCAGTATAGCCACCAAAAGACTCTCACACAGCGCACACTCAAGGGGGGCGCCAACGCCAGACAGGAAGAATCACGTCAGTAACTCCAACCCACTCAAGTGACGCACCCCTCCTAGGACGCAGAAATTAGCAACCAAGTAAGCCAGTGACTCAGCCCTAGCTAATAGGGGTTAAGTGGCAGAGACTCCAGTAGGGAGAGAGGGGAACCGGTCCAGGCAGAGACATGCAAGGCGGTTCGTGCCTCCAGAAGCCTTTCCGTTCACCTTCAGCACTCCCCCTGGGGCTCAGACAAAAAATAACACCCCAAAAATAAAACCGATATAAATGAAAACGCTACTGAAGATAAGTCTTAGTAAGAGTTGCGTTCTCTCACATGGGAGGCAGACCATTCACTAAAATGAGACTTCTATAGGGATAAAGCCTGCCTCAGTGTTTTGCTTTGAAAATCTCAGGGACATTTAGCGAGCCTGCGTCTTGTGAGGTAGCGTAACGTGTAGGTATGTACGTGCACGGAACCAACTCGGAAAAGATAGGTAGGAGCAAACGTCCATGTACGCTTTAAATAGTAAACATAAACACTTGATACTCAGCCCTTTGCCTTAACAGGAGCCAGTGGAGGAAGCTAGCACTGGAGTAATATGATCAAATTTATTGGTTCTAGTCAGGATCTAGCACCCGTTTTAGCACAACTGAAGTTTTATTCAGTGCTTTACCCGGCGTAGCCGGAAAAGAGAGCATCTGCAGTAGGTCTAACCTAGAAGTAAACAATGCAATGGACTTAACTTTTTCTGCATCATTTTTGGACAGAAAATGTCTGATTTTTGCAAGTTACGTAGATGGAAAAAGCTGTCCTTGAAACAGTCTTGATATGTTTCGTCAAAAGAGAGATTATGGGTCCAGAGTAACGCCGGCGTACCTTCAACAGTCTTTATATTTGAGACGACTTTAAACCATTCAAGATTAATGTCAGACTTTAACAGAAATTCTCTTGGTTCTTGGGACTATAACAAGCATGCTCCTGTTTTTGTTCGAGTTTAAAAGTCAGTAAGTTTTCAGCATCCCTTCCACCAACTTATCTGTCTGAAATTCACAGGCTTCTTCCTAGCAGGGCACATTTTTGTGGCGCTTCACTCCCATTGTCTCATTGAATGTACTAGACGCATTGGGCATCCGCATAGCAGTGAAAGTTAACATTCCATTGTTTTTTCGAAATGTGACTCATCCCCAAGAGCGTCAAAACCCATATAGTGAAAACATAGTGGTCTCCTTTGAATGACGAGAGTAATCACGGCCCATAGTAACGAAATGTAAGTAATCAGCCCATTGATGAGAGAGTAATCATGGCTGATGACAATGCGCCTCTCCACAAATTTGATGAGAGAGTAATCATGGCCAGACGATGACCGCCTGCACTAGAGAGATGTAGAGTTCTACATGGCAGCAACGATGAGCCCCATGGATGAAGAGAGTAATCATTGGCCAGAACGATGAGCCCACTTGCCACATGAGTCAGGATAAATCCCATGGCCAAACAGATGAGCCCCATTGGATGAGAGAGTAATCATGGCCAAAGCATGACCCCATTGCCCTTGAGAGAGTACTCATGGCCAAAACGATGAGCCCCATTGATGAGAGAGTAATCATGGCAAAACGATGAGCCCATGGATGAGAGAGTAATCATGGCCAAGATGATCCCATAGGATCGAGAGCAGTGATCTCCCGAGGAAATGATGACCATGGATGAGAGAGGAATCATGGCCAGACCAAGCTCCATGGATGAGAGAGGTTAGGGGCACCCTAGGCAGACAGGCTGGCATGCGGCACCCTAAATTGTGTTCATTTCTCTCCCATTGAAGTAAAAGGATGTCGTCTTCACATTTTCAGTGTTTTCTGTCCTTACTGTATCCTCAAATGTAGACAAGTGTTTCTGTCCTTACGGTATCCCTCAAATGTAGACAAGTGTTCTGTCCTTACTGTATCCCTCAAATAAAACAGGTGTTCTGTCCCATACTGGTACCCTCAATATAAAACAGGTGTTCTCCTTTCGTCTTCCTGTACCCCTCAAATTAAAACAGGTGTTCTGTCCCTACTGTACCCTCAAATATAAACATGTGTTCTGTCCCTACTGTACCCTCAAATATAAACAGGTGTTCTGTCCCTACGGTATCCTACAACTCAAAATATAGACAGGTGTTTCGTCCCTACTGTACCCTCAATATAAACAGGTGTTTCTGTCCCTACTGTACCCTCAAATATAAACAGTGTTCTGTCCCTACTGTACCCCTCAAATATAAACAGGTGTTCTGTCCCTACGTACCCCCAAATATACAGGTGTTCTGTCCTTACTGTATCCCTCAATATAAACAGGTGTTTGTCCCTACTGTACCCTCAAAATATAAGAAGTTTCTGTCTCTACTGTACCCTCAAAATATAAAGGTGTTCTGTCCCTACTGTATCTCCTCCAAAATATAAACAGGTGTTCTGTCCTACTGTATCCCTCAAATATAAACAGGTGTTCTGTCCTACTGTATCCCTCAAATATAACACAACAAAGTGTATGTTTCTTGTCCCTTAAATCGTGTATCCCCCCTTACCAAATTATAACAAGGGTGTTTGCTTTGTATTCAATATCAACAGGTTTCCTTCCTACTGTACCCCATATCAAACAGGGTGGATCAATCTGTCTCTATGTACCCTCAAATATAACAGGTGTTCTGTCTCAAATATAAACATGTGTTCTGTCCCTACTGTACCACTCAAATATAGACTGAAAGTGTAGTGTAGACAGTGACATCACCTGTTCTAGGTCACTGTTGAAGGAATATTTGATCAGGATCCTTCCTGAAGGACAGCAATTGATTGTCAATATACCAGGCTCAGCGTTTTTAGTAAAACAGTCCTAGATTACAAGAAAGCCTTGGCAATATAACCCGGGTACCATGCTCAGAATAAGCATTCTCCGTGTGGATTCGGACAGGTTTTTGTCCGGTGTGATTTATTTTTGAAGGTGTAGAAGAACTCCATCTAATCCATAATCAAACTCCCATAGCACACAGTGATTCATCCCAGCCCTTGTTCCTACTGGACTTGACGACTCCACAGGGCTCTACTTCCATGGCGGGAAAGAGAATCAGAAAATCCCAGAAGTGCTCTACACTCTTATATAAAAAAAGGTGCTATCTAGAACCTAAAATGGTTCTTCAGCTGTCCCCATAGGAGAACCCTTTGAAGAACCATTTTTGGTTCCATGTAGAACCCTTTACACATGGGGTTCTACATGGAACACTGCATACAGGGGGTTCTACATGGAACCCTGCACACAGAACCCAAAAGAGTTCTACCTGAAGCCAAAAGTGTTCTACTTGGAACCAAAAAGAGTTCTCCTATGGGGACAGCCGAATAACCTTTTTGGAACCCTTTTTTTTAAGAGTGTAGTCATTTTCCTCAGTTGAAAAGATACAGAGACTATTTTGGATTTGGAGAGCGACTGACTGGCTGGCAGTCTAGGATTGGTGGGGTGTGGAAGTGTTGCTGGGGGAAGACATTGGTTTCGCAGATTGACAGGCGGAGCAGCCATATCCCTAGTGATGAGGAGGTGTTTACAGCTACGGCGGGCCCCTCATCAGCAGGCGCGCTGTGTCTCAGCATCATGGCAAACAGAACCCCCTCGTTCCGGGATGGGATGGGAAGGGGGAAGAAATAGGATGACTGCAAGTGGGCCAGCAGCCCCATGGAGGGGTGGAAGGGCGTTGGCTGCTGCCTCCCTCCCTCTATCCCTTACTCTCTCACACGCTCAGTAATTTCCTTTAAGTGCTCTTTGCACAGCCACACTCACTCCTCTCTCTCTCTATCCTACTCTCTTGCTATCAGTCCCTCTACTTTTCCTATCTTTGTCATAATGACCCTTGATTCGTACATTAGAATCCAGTAAACTCCAACTAATTTGGTCACCATTACAACATAGGTAATCTTGTTAGTGATACGTACCCAATGACAGAGGGAACACATGGGGCATTCACAGAGCCCATCTCTCAGTCTTTCTATCCGTTTTTCCCTCTACCCTTTTCTCAACTTTTTCCCCATCTCGATTTGTCTTTCTATAGCAACAATAACACCTCTATTGGGGGAGAAAAGTCATTTTCTTGCCAGAGCCCACCTTGGTCTGCTCCCTAGCTTGGCTGAGGGAAGGCCTGTGTGTTTGGTTGGTTAGTGGCGCCTTTGTTTGGCTCCTGGTTCATCTGGAGTGTGAAGGGGAGCAGAGGGGAGGCTGCTGCCTGCCCGCTAGTGATGCTCCAGGGGATGAATCCTGTGTCCACCTGCCTCACTGCAGCTCAAAGCTCCATCAATCATCCAGGAACAGAGAGAAAATGTAGGACGGAAGAGATGGAGAAAGGGGAGGAATGGAAAGAGATGGAGAAAGGGGAGGAATGGAAAGAGAGGGAGAAAGGGGAGGAATGGAAAGAGAGGGAGAAAGGGGAGGAACTGGATCACAGTCACTAATGTCTTCCTAATGGATGGCATCACTGTCCTGTAGAAATCACCTGGATCACAGTCACTTAATGTCTTCCTAATGGATGGCATCACTGTCCTGTAGAAATCACCTGGATCACAGTCACTAATGTCTCCTAATGGATGGCATCACTGTCCTGTAGAAATCACCTGGATCACAGTCACTAATGTCTTCCTAATGGATGGCATCACTGTCCTGTAGCTGACAGAACTAGGACACACACACAGCACATACACGTGCACGCACACAAGCGCACACATGCACACACACACACACACACACACACACACACACACACACACACACACACACACACACACACACACACACACACACCACAAACACACACACACACACACACACAACACACACACACAACACACACACACACCACAGACTGCAGACAATGACTGCACACCACAGGAGGCTTCTAAGAGGAGAATGGCTCATTGTAATGGCCGGAACGGCTCCAATGAAATGACTTAAAACACCATGTGTTTGAATATATTTCATACCATTCCACTGATTTTGCTCCAGTTATTACCAAGAGCCCGTCCTCCCAATTAAGGTGCCACCAACCTCCTGTGCTCCACACATACTTAAAGATTGCTCCGAAGAAGCAGACTTATTTAAATTAAGTAGTACTTGTTCCTGGAACCCAGCATGAGCTGCCCTAACTGTCTCACCCTTGTGGTTCTATTTAAGGAAACATATGACATATTGTCGTAGTAGAGGTGAACAGCAGCAGCGTTCTATTGGGTAGAGTTGCCCTTTGACCTCTCAGCCATGAATCCAACTGGCTGTTTCACCCATATGGTGGGCTTATAGACTGCTTGAAACAGTCCCCTCGTATTCCTTCCTGTGCTCTGCTTGCAAAGAAGACACATCAGAACACAAACCAATTTGCATGGCAAAGACGTCTCTCTCTCCACAGCAGCCCAAAGAGGAACAGTTCATTGTTTTACAGTCAAGACTGAAACACATGCTTGCACGCACACTACGTAGACTTACACATACACACACACACTCCCTGGAGAAGCCAGGAATATATACTGTACATAAAGGGCCTGAAATGTTGCATATGTAATATTTGGTTCTAGCTATTTATTTTGTGAATATCAAGTAATGACCATTTGGCTGTATAAAGTGGAAGAGAGAGAGAGAGAGAGAGAGAGAGAGAGAGAGATAGATAGAGAGAGAGAGAGAATGGAAGTATGTGTGTGTGTACACCGCGCATGTGTGTGCATGACCGCATGTGTACTTTGTCCAGGTGTATGTAAATGTGTATTTTAGACAGAGTCTACAGTATGTTATAGCAATTGGCGATCTATGTGAGAGCAGAGGGGAGCGATTTTTTGGAAGGGAGGAAGAGAGAGAG
>NC_036870.1:27649535-27658464 GCF_002910315.2 Salvelinus sp. IW2-2015
CGAGGAAAGAGAGGGAGAAAGGGAGAATGGAAAGAGGAGGGAGAAAGGGGAGGAATGGAAAGGAGAGGAGGAGAAAGAGCGGGGTAAAGTGAGCAGAAGGAAGGGAGAGTTAAAAGAGAGAGGAGAGAGAGAAAGAGAGAGACAGGCAGACAGACAGAGAGAAACAGTAATGAATGACAGTATAGAGAAGGAGATAGCAAGAAAACGGGAGAGAAAGTAGAAGGTGATTAGCAGACAGCAAGACAGCGAGATACAAGAGGGACAAACAAAATGGTGTTCTGGAAGAAAGAGAGGAGGGTACTTATACGCAAGGCTGCAGTACTGACAAACCTCCTGGCAGCTGACTGTAGAACACAATAAAGTATTTGAGAAGAATGCGTTGCATACACGGACCCTTGGAGTTGGAATGAACATGATGCGTTAACTGAACATAATGAGTTAACTGAACATAATGAGTTAACTAAACAGATGAGTAACTGAACATAATGAGTTAACTAAACAGATTGAGTTAACTGAACAGATGAGTTAACTGAACATAATGATAACTGAACAGAAATGAACATAAGATACTGAACACGAGGAATTAACTGAACATAATGAGTTAACTGAACATAAAGAGTTAACTGAGAAATAATTTCGAACATAAAGAGTTAACTGAACATAAGAGTGTAACTGAACATAAAGAGTTAACTGAACATAATGAGTTAACTGAACATAATGAGTTAACTGAACATTATGAGTTAACTGAACATTATGAGTTAACGAAACATAATGAGTTAACTGACCATAATGAGTTAACCAACAGATGAGTTAACTGAACAGATGAGTTAATTGAACAGAGGAGTTAACTGAACATTATGAGTTAACTGAACAGATGAGTTAACAGAATATATGAGTCAACAGAACAGATTAGTTAATTGAACAGATGAGTAAACTGAACATTATGAGTTAACTGAAAAGATGAGTTAACTGAACAGATAAGTTAACTGAACATAATGAGGAGAGAGAGAGAGAGAGAGAGAGAGAGAGAGAGAGAGAGAGAGAGAGAGAGAGAGAGAGAGAGAGAGAGAGAGAGAGAGGATTATGTTGGGAGTCTCTGTGATGGCTCAGGATTGAACACAAAGTCAATACCACTGCAAAGCGCAATCACACAGCGGCTGCAGATTCACATTCAGTGCGATCAAAGCTGCGCCGAGGCTAGTCGCAATGGCCTGCTCCAAATCAAATGCTTTATGTGGAGAGAATCCGTGACACCTTCAATTCTTTCTTTCCTTTCTCCCTGACTGAACTCTGCTGTCAGAGGTGCTCATGCTCTATAATGCTACTTCTCTCTGTCGCTCTCTTTCATTCTCTCCCTCATCTCTCTCTCTCTTTCTCTCCCTATTTGATATTTGTCATCTCATATTTCTTCTCTCCTTCCTTTCCCTCCCTCATTCTTCTCTTCCTTCCCTACAACTTTCAACATGCTTCCTTCCATGTTTTGACCAATCAGAGTGGAAAAGGGAAAAACTCTATGTTCATCTCAGCAGGGTTTTACATAGTTGTCCTGTGGACATCTGTTTCCTTCACAGCGTTTCAGCACCAGTCACTACTGGTTGTTTAAACTGAGTGGCAGTCGCCATGGCTTCTTCTCACCCCACTGATCTGCTCTGGTCCACCAGCTGTCTCTCTGACTCACTGCCTGGGTCAATCCCAGTAATCTACAGTGTCTCCTTGTGTTCCGTTTTGTCTCCTCGTCTCCTTGGGTCGCCTCTTGTCTCCTTGAGTCCTTCGTTTTCACTGATCTACTGGTCCTCAAGCTGTCTCGGACTCACTGGGTCTATCCTAGTAGTTTACTGAAGGGTTTCCGAAAATTGTGGCGCCGGACAACGTGACTGGGAAGATTTTAATTTACCGGACACATATGCTTTGGATGCATAACCCATTAAGGCGTCCACCCACGGTTCTCAGAATGACAGAAATCACATTTAGATGATGGTAATGCAGCCGAACAGAACATGCAACTCATGTAATGAAGCAGACAATAAAACGTAATTTTCAAACAGAGAAAATCTCTGTTAGAAACTTAGAAAGAGGGGGAATCTAAAGATGAATGGTTTGCTAATATGACTAGGATTGTGACTTTGGCTTCTGGACAACGATAGAAAGTTGATATGGAAACCAATAGAACTGGAAATAAATGGCATAGCGATGGCTCCAATAGGAAATATATTTGCCAAAATGATATAATTACTCATGTCTATACAGAAAGAAATAAAATCATTCAAAATACTTCACCAGAAAGCATGACTTAGCCACAGAGGAGCATTAGCTTATTTGCAGGTAGCCTAGTGGTTAGAGCGTTGGGCCAGTAACCGAAAGGTTGCTGGATTGAATCCCTGAGCTGACAAGGTAAAAATCTGTCATTCTGCCATTGAGCAAGGCAGTTAACCCACTGTTCCCTGGGTGCCGTGGATGTCGATTATGGCAGCCCCCCGCACCTCTCTGATTCAGAGGGGTTGGGTTAAATGCAGAAGACACATTTCAGTTGAATGCATTCAGTTGGACAACTGACTAGGTATCCCCCTTTCCTATAATAGCTGTGGATTTTTTTAAATCACAAGCTTGTAGGCCTTTGCCTATTTTGGAAGCCTGCAATTTGGGCAGCGTGTGTGGCAATAGGCCTAGCTGATTATTGAGTTGCGGCTGTCAGTGAAAACCATCTAAAATATGTGTGAAATAATGTGTCTTGAGTATAATTTAAAATGTTGAGACAAAAAGGGGAGTGGTGTGTTGCTAAGATACAGGCGAGTCTCTCTCCAGAATGGCTGAGCTGTCTCCCGCCAATTCTTGAACATTCATCGTTTCATTGTGTGAATTCTTTGCCCTTCGATTTTATATTTATTTATCAATTTCCCATTACATATGTCACCAATAGTAAATGTACCGTTAATCCCTGTCATTTGTTTACATACATTTCCTTTAATGCATGTATTAATTACAGTCCTTGTCCCATCATGCTCTAGCGACTCCTGTGGCAGGCTGGGCACATGCGCGCTAACACAGTCGCCAGGTGTACAGTGTTTCTTCCAACACATTGGTGCGGCTGGCTTCCGGGTAAAGCAAACATTGTGTAAAGAAGCTGTGCGGCTTGGCGGGGTTGTGTTTCGGAGGAAGCACGGATCTCGACCTTCGCCTCTCCCGAGCCTGTAGGGAGTTGCAGTGATGGGATAGGACTCTAAGTACCAATTGGATATCACGAAATTGGGCAGAAAAAGGGGTAGTAAAAACAAACCAAACCGATAGTTCCTCACGGTAAGATAGTTCCTCACYGTAAGGTAGTTCCTCACGGTAAGGTAGTTCCTCACGGTAAGGTAGTTCCTCGCGGTAAGATAGTTCCTCGCGGTAAGATAGTTCCTCGCGGTAAGATAGTTCCTCGCGGTAAGATAGTTCCTCACGGTAAGATAGTTCCTCGCGGTAAGATAGTTCCTCGCGGTAAGGTAGTTCCTCACGGTAAGATAGTTCCTCGCGGTAAGATAGTTCCTCACGGTAAGATAGTTCCTCGCGGTAAGATAGTTCCTCACGGTAAGATAGTTCCTCGCGGTAAGATAGTTCCTCACAGTAAGATAGTTCCTCACAGTAAGACAGTTCCTCACGGTAAGATAGTTCCTCACGGTAAGGTAGTTCCTCACGGTAAGGTAGTTCCTCACAGTGAGATGGTTCCTCACAGTGAGACAGTTCCTCACAGTGAGATAGTTCCTCACAGTAAGATAGTTCCTCACAGTGAGATAGTTCCTCACAGTGAGATAGTTCCTCACAGTAAGATAGTTCCTCACAGTAAGATANAGATAGTTCCTCACAGTAAGATAGTTCCTCACAGTGAGATAGTTCCTCACAGTGAGATAGTTCCTCACAGTAAGATAGTTCCTCACAGTAAGATAGTTCCTCACGGTAAGATAGTTCCTCACGGTAAGATAGTTCCTCACAGTGAGATAGTTCCTCACAGTAAGCTATTAGATTCTATGCGCTCATTTCTTTAGCCGCTAATGGATCACGGTTTAGCAATGTGTCCATATGAAAGAGGCTGGTGAACTCGCATTAGTTGACCTTTAACTTTGAGATTTTTATAATTTTAATTCAGATTTTTATGATTAACCACATGACAATGATTTTAAGAAACAAAAAGGTTATTATTGAAATTAAACTGTTCCACGAAAATGCGCAAATTAAAATGATAAATGGCTGTAGAATTGTAAGGTTCCCCAAACGTGAAACTCACACACCACCTATGAAGTCTTATTAAATAATTTCCTCCATGTTTTCTTGGTTGGATTTTGCCTATAGGCTACTTTGAAGCAAGGTAAAACATGCCTCATAATATGAAACAAAACATTCAGGTTTAAAACAATGAAGTTTGTTTACAAAATGCATACTGCCTCCAGCTCACATTGTAAAGTGGTGGGTGATGCACTGATAGCCAGTTGCCTGCACTTGAATGGTGAATGAGAGACGCACTACAAACACCAGTTGAGATATAAAAATAGTAGCTCTTTTTCATCATTTACCAAAACTGTTTTTAACACGTGATTGCATTTAGAATTGTTGCACAATAAATGGGCTTCTGAAAGCACATGTTTTACTCCAGCAGCAACCAGCTGAGGCACTGCAGGAGAAATCCAGCTCAAAATAGGCTCTGTATGCTGTGCGCGTGTGATAGTTGTGTTGGATAAATAAGATACATGATGATTAACAAAAATGCACACAGGCCAGGTCATTTTAGCTGGCAACAGTTTTATTTTCAGCTTTTCATTTTTTGGTGTGGGCCAAAAACCGTTAATTGCTGGCTAATGGAAACCCTGGTCTACAGAAGCTTCCTCTCTCCTTGTCTCCTTCACCTGCTGTCTCTCTCACTCGCTGAGTCTATCCTAGTAGTCTACAGCAGCTTCCTCTCTCCTTGTCTCCTGAAAAAGCAATATGCCCTACAGGGATTTCATGTCACCTATCCACTTCTTTCCCTTCACCATAGATGGAGGAGAGAAAGCTACTTTAGACTGTTGAGATGAACCCCTCTGATTCCTACTATGACCCTGATCCCTATCACAGCCTCACCTGTCACCAAGGTGACAGTCTGCATTGATTAAGTCCCAGACAGGGACACCACCCACTCTCATCTCTCATCCCAATACTGCAGCCAGTGTATATCCCAAATGCCACCCTATTTCCTATATACCCTATGGACCCTGGTCAAATGTAGTGCACTAAATAGGGAATAGTGTTCCATTTGGGACCAGTCAATCAGTCCTATCACCATACAGGCTGACCAACTAAATTGATATGTTGGTCTGAAATGAGTCCATGATAAGATATAAGGCTCCCTGACCGACATACTGTATCAATGACAAAATTAAGATCAGAGACCTAATCTTGTTTTGAGTAGTAATTCTCTCCTCCTCCTGCCTCTCCCTCCCCATACCTCCCCACATCCTCCTCCCTCCTCTCCCTCTTCCTCCCATACTCCCCACCTCCTCCTCCTCCTCTCCCCTCTTCCTCCCCATACCTCCCCATCTCCTCCCCTCTCCCTCCTCCTCCCCATATCTCCCCACCTCCTCCTCCCGCCTCTCCCTCTTCCTCCCATACCTCTCCTCCGCCTCCTCCCGCCTCTCCCTCTCCCTCCCCATACCTCCCACCTCCTCTCCGTCCTCTCCGTCTTCCTTCCCTTACTTCCCCACCTCCTCCTCGTCCTCTCCCTCTCCCTCTTCCTTCCCTTACCTCTCCACCTCCTCCCCCGTCTCTCCTCTCCTCCCCATATACCTCCCCACCTCCTCCCCCATCCTCTCCCTCTTCCTTCCCTTACCTCCCCACCTCCTCCCCGTCCTCTCCCTCTTCCTTCCCTTACCTCTCCACCTCCTCCCCCGTCCTCTCCCTCTCCCTCCCCATACCTCCCCACCTCCTCCCCCATCCTCTCCCTCTTCCTCCCCATACCTCCTCACCTCCTCCCCGTCCTCTCCCTCTTCCTTCCCTTACCTCCCCACCTCCTCCTCGTCCTCCTCCTCTTCCTTCCCTTACCTCTCCACCTCCTCCCCCGTACTCTCCCTCTCCCTCCCCATATACCTCCCCACCTCCTCCCCATCCTCTCCCTCTTCCTTCCCTTACCTCCCCACCTCCTCCCCGTCCTCCCTCTTCCTTCCCTTACCTCCCTACCTCCTCCCCGTCCTCTCCCTCTTCCTTCCCTTACCTCTCCACCTCCTCCCCCGTCCTCTCCCTCTCCCTCCCCATACCTCCCCACCTCCTCCCCCATCCTCTCCCTCTTCCTTCCCTTACCTCCCTACCTCCTCCCCGTCCTCTCCCTCTTCCTTCCTTACCTCCCCCTCCTCCTCTCGTCCTCTCCCTCTCCCTCCCCATACCTCCCCACCTCCTCCCCCGTCTCCTCCCCTCCTCCCATACCTCCCCACCTCCTCCCCATCCTCTCCCTCTTCCTTCCCTTACCTCCCTACCTCCTCCCCGTCCTCTCCCTCTTCCTTCCCTTACCTCTCCACCTCCTCCCCGTCCTCTCCCTCTTCCTCCCTTACCTCCCTACCTTCTCGTGTCCTCTCCCTCTTCCTTCCTTTACCCCCACCTCCTCCCCGTCCTCTCCCTCTTCCTTCCCTTACCTCTCCACCTTCTCCCCCATCCTCTCCTCTTCCTTCCCTTACCTCCCTACCTCCTCCCCGTCCTCTCCCTCTTCCTTCCCTTACCTTCCCACCTCCTCCCCCATCCCTCTCCCTCTTCCCTCCCTTACCTCCCTACCTCCTCCCGTCCTCGACCTCTTCCTCTCCTTACCTCTCCACCTCCTCCCCCATCCTCTCCTCTTCCTTCCCTTACCTCCCTACCTTCCTCCCCGTCCTCTCCCTCTTCCTTCCCTTACCTCCCACCTCCTCCCCCGTCCTCTCCCTCTTCCTTCCCTTACCTCCCTACCTCCTCCGTGTCCTTCCCTCTCCCTCCCCAGACCTCCCCACCTCCTCCCCCATCCTCTCCCTCTTCCTTCCTTTACCTCCCTACCTCCTCGGCCGTCCTCCTCCCTCTTCCCTTCCCTACCTCCCTACCTCCTCCGTGTCCTCTCCCTCTTCCTTCCCTACCTCCCTACTCCTCCGTGTCCCTCTCCTCTCCTCTTCCCTCTCCCTACCTCCTCCGTGTCCTCTTCCCTCCCTCTTCCTTCCCTTACCTCCTACCCCCGGTCCTCTCCCTCTTCCTTCCCTTACCTCCCTACCTCCTCCCCCGTCCTCTCCCTCTTCCTTCCCTTACCTCCCCACCTCCTCCGTGTCCTCTCCCTCTTCCTTCCCTTACCTCCCTACCTCCTCCGTGTCCTCTCCCTCTTCCTTCCCTTACCTAGCCCCAGTTACAGTATCTAGTCCGTGTCGGTGACTATCACAGTCCGTGTGCTGGCTCTTCCTCATATAAATAAAGCCTTCAACAGCTCCACTTAGCACGCAATAGAGTCTTATGGAATTACCACGACAGTGACGCTTCACAATCCCAAACCAGCGCTGGTGAGCGTTCGCTGCTCTATGTAAAGTCATCTCGGCCTCATTCAACCCTCAGTGTCCTGATAATGCCTGGGTAGCGTCCCAAATGGCTCCCTATTCCCTAGATAGTGCACTACTTTCTACCAGGGCCCATAGGCCTGTTGGTCAAAAGTTGTGCACTATATAGGGAAGAAGGTGCCATTTGTGACACAGGCACAGTCTGCAGCCTTTGTAGGATATTCCCTCCGCCTCCTCATTCAGTCTTTATATCTTAACACATGGCCAGTAGTGCTTCATGAGACTGTTGTACATTTTGGGCCGAAGAGAAGAGAGGCGGTGCCAAACCATAAACTGGTAGTTGTTTCAGTATAGAAGACCATATGTATGAAAGAAACATATGACTGTATAGATCGTAACATCTAGAGACCCAGGCAATGCCCACGTTCCCTCTACATCTCACCTCAGGGGCAGTGCTCTGAAATGGGCTGAGAGAGGCAGAGAGCACAGCCCCTCCAGTTGCCGGTTAGGGGAATAATCCGGGGATAGTAATCCGGTGATAGTAATCCTCTGCACTGAAGGCCAGTCACATATCAGGAAATTAAGGCTGACTTAAATGCCAGGGTTGGATGTTACATTTATACATTATTCATCCAGAATGTGGATTCTTCACACAGGGATTTTGTTTAAAAAAATTCAATGCACAGTTCCACACATGGCTCCCTTCAGTGTAACCTAGTGTACTAGATTCAAAATCATGTTTCATACATTTCTTAAACGGCCTCATAAGCTCAGTGTTGGGTATTTAATGTTGGTTTCTTATGTTACTGCTAAGTAATCATGCCCAGGATCCAACCTAGTGTTGCATCATTCATTATCTGAATACTTTTTCCCGATTTAAATGGTTGTAGAAGCTGGCTGCAATAGTTGTAGAAGCTGACTGAAATAGTTGTAGAAGCTGTCTGAAATAATTGTAGAAGCTGTCTGAAATAATTGTAGAAGCTGTCTGAAATAATTGTAGAAGCTGTCTGAAATTGTAAGAGAAGACTGTCTGAAAATAATTGTAGAAGCTGTCTGAATAAGTTGTAGAAGCTGTCTGAAATAATTGTAGAAGCTGTCTGAGATAATTGTAGATGCTGTCTGAATATTTGTAGATGCTGTCTGAAATAATTGTAGAAGCTGTCTGAAATAATTGTAGAAGCTGTCTGAAATAGTTGTAGAAGCTGTCTGAGATAATTGTAGAAGCTGTCTGAAATAATTGTAGAAGCTGTCTGAAATAATTGTAAGAAGCTGTCTGAAATAATTGTAGAAGCTGTCTGAAATAAATTGGTAGAAGCTGTCTGAAATAATTGTAGAAGCTGTCTGAAATAGTTTGTAGAAGCTGTCTGAAAATAATTGTAGAAGCTGTCTGAGATAATTGTAGATGCTGTCTGAAATTTTGTAGATGCTGT
>NC_036870.1:27658489-27668111 GCF_002910315.2 Salvelinus sp. IW2-2015
AAATAATTGTAGAAGCTGTCTGAAATAATTGTAGAAGCTGTCTGAAATAATTGTAGAAGCTGTCTGAAATAATTGTAGAAGCTGTCTGAAATATTGTAGAAGCTGTCTGAAATAATTGTAGAAGCTGTCTAGATAATTGTAGATGCTGTCTGAAATTTTGTAGATGCTGTCTGAAATAATGTTAGAAGCTGTCTGAAATAATTGTAGAAGCTGTCTGAAATATTGTAGAAGCTGTCTGAAATAGTTGTAGAAGCTGTCTGAAATAATTGTAGAAGTGTCTGAGATAATTGTAGATAAGCTGTCTGATAATTGTAGAAGCTGTCTGAAATAATTGTAGAGAGCTGTCTGAAATAATTGTAGAAGCTCTCTGAAATAATTGTAGAAGCTGTCTGAAATAATTGTAGAAGCTGTCTGAAATAGTTGTAGAAGCTGTCTGAAATAATTGTTAGAAGCTGTCTGAGATAATTGTAGATGCTGCTGAAATTATTGTAGATGCTGTCTGAAATAATTGTAAGCTGTCTGAAATAATTGTAGAAGCTGTCTGAAATAGTTGTAGAAGCTGTCTGAATAATTGTAGAAGCTGTCTGAAATAATTGTAGAAGCTGTCTGAAATATGTTAGAAGCTGTCTGAAATAATTGTAGAAGCTGTCTGAAATAATTGTAAGCTGCTGAAAAATTGTAGAAGGTTCTGTGAAATAGTTGTAGAAGCTTCTGAAATAATTGTAGAAGCTGTCTGAGATAATTCTGAAGTAGATGCTGTCTGAAATTTATGATCTCTCTCCTGAAATAGTTGTAGAAGCTGTCTGAAATAGTTGTAGAAGCTGTCTGAATAATTGTAGAAGATGTCTGAAATAATTGTAGAAGCTGTCTGAAATAGTTGTACAAGCTGTCTGAAATAGTTCTAGAAGATGTGTGAAAAAGTTGTAGAAGCTGTCACGTCACAAGTGCATTCTGCAACTGCTTGTGGTTCAGCATTTCAAAGAGCCTGCAGAAGTGTCTTCTGCTGTGACTCTCGACATCGTTTCATGAGTTTTCAATTCTTGTTTTTTTTCCATTGTCCCTCAAAGCTCACAACACTCTCTCCAAGGACCCACACAGCTGCAGAGCGAMKGTCCTACTTACTGTGTACAGTAGTCCTCCCTATAATCCTCAATCTCAGACAGCGACTAAGGCACATGTACTAGCCTACATTAGGATCCTCACAAACGAGTTAGCTATAGTCTTCATCTGAAGTGCTAGTTTAATTTAATACACTTTTTGCATCTGATCTGAATTCAGCATGGTATGTTGCTGTTTGAGAGGCCAGATAATGCGTTCCGCACAGCGTCTCGGTTGGAATCTGGTAGAGGACCACGGGAGAAATATCCTAGCCTCAGAGCCCTCCACTAGGAACAGAGGAGGCTCTTATCGTCTCCTTTAGTTCTCCACTAGCACAATGAATTCATTTGGTGTAGAGGTGGATCCAGCTTTGTCAGACAAGTGGGGAGTTCTGTCTGTGTTAAGGAACTAACTTGGGCGGTACTGTAGCAATTTGCTAATAGCCGAAGTGTGATTGTTCTAGAAATAGGAAATAAGGCGTCTGGCCTGTCTAAGGCATTTGTCTTCCAGGGGGTTGCGTTTGACGTCTAAACAAGAACAACAAGTTACATGTGTGATCTATTGTTATAATATAGAATATGTATAATGTATACCCATGATCAATACACATGAAAACAATGTCAGCAACTGAGGGAATATTTGGAATACAACATCACTTGGGGAGTTCTTGTTACAATGCCAGTTTAGAGGTTGGGGTTAGGCGTTTTGAACGGAACATTTTTCTTGTACTTTCAATATTATTCAGCCTTGTGAACAGCTAAAATCAAATCAAATGTTTATTGTCACGTACATCATGTATAAAACATTGCAGTACTAGCTCATCAGTAACTCATCTATTCACTTCTGTTTGTCAAGCTGAAATACAGTGCAGCCACGGGATATGTGTGGACTATATAGGGAATAAGGTTCCATCTATATAGGGAATAAGGTTCCATCTATATAGGGAATATGGTTCCATCTATATAGGGAATAAGGTCCATTCTATATAGGGAATATGGTTCCATTATATAGATAGGCAGATAGATGAGGTTCCATCTATATAGGGAATAAGGTTCCATCTTATATAAGGGAATAGGTTCCATCTATATAGGGAATAAGGTTCCATCTATATAGGGAATAAGGTTCCATCTATATAGGGAATATGGTTGCATCTATATAGGGAATAAGGTTCCATCTATATAGGGAATATGGTTTCCATTTATATAGGGAATAAGGTTCCATCTATATAGGGAATAAGGTTCCATCTATAATAGGGAATATGGTTCCATCTATATAGGGAATATGGTTCCATCTATATAGGGAATAAGGTTCCATCTATATAGGGAATAAGGTTCCAATCAATATATAGGGAATATGGTTCCATTCTATATAGGGAATAAGGTTCCATTATATAGGGAATAAGGTTCCATCTATATAGGGAATATGTTCCATTAATAGGGAATAAGGTTCCATCTATATAGGGAAATGGTTCATCTATATGGGAATAAGGTTCATCTATATAGGGAATATGGTTTCCATCTAATAGGAATAAAGGTTCCATCTATATAGGGAATATGGTTCCATCTATATAGGGAATAAGGTTCCATCTATATAGGGAATAAGGTTCCATCTATATAGGGAATATGGTTCCATCTATATAGGGAATATGGGATTCCATATATATAGGAATAAGGTTCCATCTAATATAGGGAATATGGTTCCATCTAATATAGGGAATAAGGTTTCCATCTATATAAGGGAATAAGGTTCCATTATATAAGGGAATATGGTTCCATTTATAATAGGGAATATGGTTCCATGAATAATGGTTCCAATCTATATAGGGAATATGGTTCATCTATATAGGGAATATGGTTCATCTATATATATGGGAAAGGTACCATCTATAGGGATATGGTTCCATCTATATAGGGAATAGGTTCCATATATAGGGAATATGGTTCCATCTACATAGAGGAATCAAGGTTCCATCTATATAGGGAATATGGTTCGCCATGAATATGGTTCCATCTATATAGGAATATATGGTTTCATCTATAATAGGGATATGGTTATCTATATATAGGGAAAAGGTACCATCTATATAGGGAATAGGTTCCATCTATATAGGAAATATGGTTCCATCTATATAGGGAATGTGGTTCCATCTATATAGGGAATATGGTTTCAATCTATATAGGGAATATGGTTCAATGCTATATATAGGGAAAGAGGTTACCATCTATAAAGGGAATAGGTTTCCATCTATATAGGATATAGGTTCCATCTATATAGGGAATTATGGTTCCATTCTATATAGGGAATAGGTTCCATCTATATAGGAATATGGTCATCTATATAGGGAAATGGTTCCAATCTATATAGGGAATATGGTTCCATATATATATAGGGAATAAGGTTCCATCTATATAGGGAATATGGTTCCATCTATAATAGGGAATAAGTGCCCTTGTATATAGGAATAGGTGCCATTTATGTAGTTAACATGGTTCCATCTGTAAAGGGAATAAGGTGCCATTTAATATAGGGAATAGGGTTCCAACTATATAGGGAATAGGGTTCCAACTATATAGGGATAGGGTTCCAACTATATATAGGGAAAAAGGTGCCATTTATATAGGGAATAGGGTGCCATTTATACAGGGAATGGGTTCCATCTATAAAGGGAATAAGGTGCCATCATTATATAGGGAATATGATGCATCTATATATAGGGAAAAAAGATACCATCTATATAGGGAATAGGGTACCATCTATATAGGGAATAGGGTGCTATTTATATAGGGGAATATGGTTCCATATATATAGGGAATAATGGTGCCATGTATATAGGAATAGGGTGCCATTTATACAAGGGAAATGGGGTTCCATCTATATAGGGAAAAAGTTCCATCTATATAGGGAAATATGGTGCCATTATATAGGCAAAAAGGTGCAATTTAAATAGGGAATAGGGTTCCGTCTATTTAAGGAAATATGGTTCCATCTATAAGGGAATATGGTTCCATCTATATAGGGAATATGGTCCATCTATATAGGGAATATGGTTCCATCTATATAGGGAATAGGGTTCCAACTATAAAGGGAATAAGGTGCCATTTATATAAGGAATAGGGTGCGCATTTATACAGGGAATGGGGTTCCATCTATTTATAGGGAAAAAGGTGCCATTTATAAAGGGAATAGGGTGCTATTTATATAGGGAATGGGGTTCCATCTATAAAGGGATTAAGGTGCCATTTATATAGGGAATAGGGTGCCATTTATATAGGGAATAGGGTTCCATCTATTTAGGGTTCCATCTATATAGGGAATAAGGTGCATTTATATAGGGAATAAGGTGCCATTTTATATAGGGAATAGGGTTCCAAACTATATAGGGAATAGGGTGCCATTTATATAGGGAATAGGGTCCCATCTATTTAGTTAATAGGGTTCCATCTATATAGGGAATAAGGTGCCATTTATATAGGGAATAAGGTGACATTTATATAGGGAATGGGGTTCCAACTATATAGGGAATACGGTGCCATTTATATAGGGAATAGGGTTCCAACTATATAGGGAATAGGGTGCCATTTAATATAGGGAATAGGGTTCCATCTATTTAGTTATTAGGGTTCCATCTATATAGGGAATAAGGTGCCATTTAATATAGGGAATAAGGTGACATTTATATAGGGAATAGGGTTCCATCTATAAGGAAAAGGTGCATTATATAGGTAGGGGCCATTTATATAGGAATAGGATTCCATCTATTTAGGGAAATAGGGTTTTCCATCTATATAGGGAATAAGTGCCATTTATATAGGGAATACGGTGGCCATTTATATAGGGAAATAATGGTTCCAACTATATATCTATTATAGGGAATATGGTGGCCATTTATATAGGGAAATAGGGTTCTCAACTATCTAGGGAATAGGGTTCCATACTATATAGGGAATAAGGTGCATTTATATAGGGAATAGGGTTCCATCTATATAGGGAATAGGGTTCCATTTATATAGGGAATAGGGTTCCAACTATATAGGGAATTGGGTGCCTGCTGTATAGGGAATAGGGTGCCATTTGGTACACAACCACAGTATGCACAGTCCAAGACATAGTGAGACACACAGGAAGCCATGTAGTGGTGATGATCAGATTTGTGTCGAGAGAGAGCGAGAGAGAGAAAGGGAGAGAGAGAGACAGAGAGAGAGAGAGAAAGACAGAGAGAGACAGACACAGAGAGAGAGATAGAAAGATGAGAGAGAGAGAGAGAGAGAGAGAGAGAGAGAGACCACTGATGGGCTGTAAATTGAATTCCTTATACTGGGATGGGGAGAGAAAACGTAAATGAGTAATGTGTGGAGAAAGCTGTACCAATCTCCAGGACATTATAAATGAATATTGAGGATTCGGGTTTTTTGGTGAATGAGAGAGAGCGAGAAAGAGAGGGAGGGAGAGAGAGAGAAAGAGAGAGAGGAAATGGGTCTGCCAGTAATATTGATTTCAAGGGAGCACTTTCACGGCTGTATAACCAATTACAGGCCGCCCAGCCTCAAGACTTTGGGCGAGTCACTGTAACTTCTCCACCAGCAGCGTTGTAGTATTATATTCCATATAGCCTTGTTGCCCAGTAATGGAATACCTTGCTTCAGCGGCCAATGCATCCTGTCTGCATCCTTCCTTCCCCCCTGAAAGAACATTTCCACCAGTCCAAATGCAGGAAAAAATCATCAGACACTTTATGTTCAATGGATTGGAAAGATCTGTTCTCTATTCAAAGAGTTAGTACTGTAGAAGACTTTTATTTTTTTGTTAATGAACTCTGTAAATAACTCTGTAACTCTGTAGCTCTGTAACTCTGTATCTCTGTAACTCTGTAGCTCTGTAACTCTGTAACTCTGTAACTCTGTAACTCTGTAACTCTGTAGCTCTGTATCTCTGTAACTCTGTAACTCTGTAACTGTAGCTCTGTAACTGTAGCTCGGTAACTGTAGCTCTGTAACGCTGTAGCTCTGTAGCCTTGTAGGTCGGTAACTGTGTAACTGTGTAACTCTGTAACTGTAGCTCTGTAACTGTATCTCTGTAACTCTGTAACTCTGTAACTGTAGCTCTGTAACTGTAGCTCTGTAACTGTAGCTCTGTAACGCTGTAGCTCTGTAGCCTTGTAGGTCGGTAACTGTGTAACTGTGTAACTCTGTAACTCTGCAGCTCTATAGCTCTGTAGCTCTGTAACTCTGTAGCTCTGTAACTCTGTAGCTCTGTAACTCTGTAGCTCTGTAACGCTGTAGCTCTGTAGCTCTGTAACTCTGTAGCTCTGTAACTTTGTAACTCTAACTCTGAGTAATGTTACCCACCTTACACTGGTAATGTACATAGTGAAATGCGATAGGACTTAATTCCTCAACGGTGGCGATGCCTGTCTATACACATATAGAGGTACCATGCCTCATAGAGAAATGCATTTGATGCAAATATGGGAGAAAAAAACCAAATGAGGACAAATGTCTACAACTCTACAGACGGTTTGTCAGTAAAAGCTCGGTGTGGAAACATCTGCAACGTTTGAAGTGTGTGCCTGGTTCCTCAGAGAAAGAGCCTGGCCGTACACGCTCCACCAAACAAACACTTTCCCTGGCCGCGCATTTGTCCAGGGTCAGAACATCAGAATGTGAGATAAACTGTGTGGTGTGTGTGTGTGTGTGTGTGTGTGTGTGTGTATGTTGTGTGGTGTGTGTGTGTGTGTGTGTGTGGTGTGTGTGTGTGGTGTGTGTGTGTGTGTGTGGTGTGTTTACTATATGTGTGTGAGAGGATGGGTGTCCATGAAGAGATGGCCAAGTAAGCAGAGAGAAATAACAGCTCATGCAATGTAATCCTTCTTCTCTCCCTGGAGGAATGAAAGTCGATAGAGGGAAAAGAGACAGAACAGTTCACCATCTGTTCATTCATCATTAAAACAGGAAGCAGGAACACAACGAGCTTTCAGGTTATGCTATCACAGTTCAATTTATACATAGAGAGGATTTGTCTCCAACACAATCTCCAAATAAAACACCATCCCGTGGTGTAACTGCAGCAAGAGACCTGATGTTTTAAATTACACCATGTCAAGAGCCCTGGTCAAAACTAGTGCACTGCATAGGGAATAGGGTACGATCAGAGTTACAGGCTTCATTGAAAGAAACACAATCATCAATATGCAGGCAGAGATCATTCTTTACATTTGTCCAGGGATGTGTGTGTGTGTGCTTTATGCAGAGATGGAATCTAATTTGATAAAGGATGGGGAAAATAAATAAAGAATGACTCTCACACAAAGCAGGGGAGGGAATTTCAGTTCAGGGTTATTCTCCTCTCTCTCTTTCTATGTCAACAGCTGGAGAAAAAGAGGTTGATGGATGAATATGTCAGATGAGAGATGAGAGGGACAATGGAACACACACAATGATAAATGGCACGCTGGCTCTGCTATGGTCAACGGCCTTAAGCTCTTCTCACACACATCCTCCAGTCCACTGCAATATCCTAAACCTAGATCTCAGAGCACCTGCTAAGCACATGCTAAGCACATGGTAATCACATGCAAAACTTGAAGGTGTGCTGCGGTGAGGCGTGTTCTCCACGACTCGTCACGCTTGGTTAGCGGCGTGCGACACTACAAGGAGACGGATCAGTACCTTAAATGATAAAAATATGTTATTCTCTGTGATCCTGATACCGCGCCACACACACACACACACACTCTCTCTCTCTCTCTCTCTCCCTCTCCTCTCCTCTCTCTTCTCTCTCTCTCTTCTCTCTCTCTCTCTCTCTCTCTCTCTCTTCTTTCTCTCTCCTCTTCTCTCTTCTCCTCCTCTCTCTCCTCTCTCCCTCTCTTCTCTCTCTCTCATCTCTCTCTCTCTCTCTTCTCTCTCTCTCTCCTCTCAGTCTGCCCTCCTCCCCGTCCTCCCTCTCTCTCTCCTCTTTCATCTCTATCCCCAGCTCTGTCTCACTCGATATAGTATGCATATCACACACACCCTAAAATTAGCAGCGAGGGTAGAGTATCTCAGAGAGAGAAGAAGCTCAGTTTTTTACTTCTTTGTTAGTATATCATATATATTACACACACACACACCCAAATAGCACTGTAACAGTAATCCATGCAATCTATACCAATCATACGTATGTATTTACACAATTATACTGAATGATATGTACAGCAGTAGATGTATCAGAGTGAGAATGAATTGTACAGCAGTAGATATATTAAACTGGGATAATGATATGTACAGCGTAGAATATTATAGTGGTAGAATGATATGTACAGCAGTAGATATATTATAGTGGGAGAATGATATGTACAGCAGTAGATATATTAAACTGGGATAATGATATGTACAGCAGTAGATATATTAAACTGGGATAATGATATGTACAGCAGTATATATATATTATAGTGGTAGAATGATATGTACAGCGGTAGATATATTATAGTGGGAGAATGATATGTACAGCAGTGAGATATATTAAACTGGGAGAATGATATGTACATAAGTAGATATGTGGGAGAATGATATGTACAGCAGTAGAATATTATAGTGAGAGAATGATATGCACAGCAGTAGATATATTCTAGTGGTAGAATGATATGTACAGCAGTAGATATGTTATAGTGAGAGAATGATATGTAACAGAGTAGATATGTTATAGTTGGAGAATGATATGTACAGCAGTAATATATATATAGGCGGAATGATATGTACAGCAGTAGATATGTGGAGAATGATATGTACAGCAGTATATATATTATAGTGGGAGAATGATATGTACAGCAGTAGATATGTTATAGTGGGAGAATGATATGTACGGCAGTAGATACATTATACTGGGAGAATGATATGTACAGCAGTATATATATTAAACTGGGATAATGATATGTACAGCAGTAGATATATTAAACTGGGATAATGATATGCACAGCAGTAGATATGTGGGAGAATGATATGTACAGCAGTAGATATATTAGAGTGGGAGAATGATATGAACAGCAGTATATATATTATAGTGGGAGAATGATATGCACAGCAGTATATATGTTATAGTGAGAGAATGATAGTACAGCAGTAGATATGTTATAGTGAGAGAATGATATGTACAGCAGTAGATATGTTATAGTGGGAGAATGATATGCACAGCAGAAGATATGATCCTCTTCCTGATACTGCCACCGCCTCCACCTCCTCTAAGGTCACATGATCGATATGTAGAGTCCTTTAGTGGATGACAGGTCGTGCCGTGACAATCCCTCCTCCTTTTCACCGAGATGGCGTGGTGCCAGACTCACCCTATTATATATTGAGTTCACATGCCTGGTATATTGGCCATTCCAGGTACATACAGAATGTGCACACACACACACACACACACACACACACACACACACACACACACACACACACACACACACACACACACACACACACACACACACACACACACACACACACACACACAACACACACACACCACACCAAAAACAAAACACACAACACAC